>NW_019230035.1:173199-181330 GCF_002742605.1 Olea europaea var. sylvestris
TCGCAAAAAGTGTCAAACGTATGTTTTTTTTTTTTTTTTTTTTTTGGCTATTAAGCCTTATTAAAATATTAAAAAAAAACCATCTCTTTCTTCTCTTCTTTTTCAAATGAGACTGTTACATTAGAAGTGAAAAAACTTCGACTAACCATCGCCCAACCGTCGAACCTTCATACCGCTGAACCATCTGTTGATATTTTAAAACCATGAAGAGAGGCCCCCTAGTGAGTATAATCGATTGGTGTGTTGAAATGACATGGGTCTCTCCGAAATAGGTAATGCCACCAGTATTTACATTCGCGAGTTGGGTATTTTGGCTCGCAATTCCTAACAAATCTATTTGTATGAATGTTTCAAGATTGAATGTTGGGTGATATGTGTAGAAGGAAGTGAGGCTTTTCGATGGTATGGTAGTCCAGCAGTTTGGATTATGGTTTGTTGGAGTTTTTTGGCTTTCAAGGTAGTTGGCCCATTTGGAAAAGAAGAGACGAGAGAGAGAGAGAGAGAGAGAGTTTTTGTTAGTTTTAATATTTTAATAAGGTCTAATAGCAAAAAAATCATACGTTTGACACTTTTTGTAAAAAAAGTCCCAACTTTTCAATTTTTTTGTGTTTTCATCCCTATTTTCACGTTTCATTGTGGAAAACATCACTTTCACTAATTTGAAACATAGAGATGTTTTTCACACTATAGACCAAACGTAGAGACGTTTTGTGCTATTAGGTCTTTTAATAATTATTTGGACTCACTTGCACTTTTTAAAGTATTTAGGAGTAAGATTGTAATTTATTCTTTATTTTTATTTATTTTTATTTTTGGGTTTTATTTAAATGTGAGGGTATTTTGATCATTTTACATTAAAAAAAGGGTGAAAATGACGTTTTCCGCAAAAAAATGTGGAAATAAGAGCAAAAATGTCAAAAAATGAAAGGTTAGGACGTTTTTCACAATAAACCGTAAAGGTAGAGACATTTTGTGGCAATTACCCTATTTTTTATTATGTATATATGGCCATGGCTGCTGGTATAGCAAAGACGCCTTCGGTGGCACAGCCAATAAGAAGCAAAGCTTGCGTACCTGGCGACTGGCGAGGAAGAATGAATTCAATCTTTTGCCCTTTGAGAAATCGAAACTAATTGTAAATTTTTTTAAAAAAAAATAAAAATAAAATATATTTATAACTTAATAGTTAATTATTAGTAAATATTTCAGTGTTTAAATTAATAATAACTTGTAAAAAATTACTGATAAGTAAAATATCTTACGAGTAAAAAATTTCATATAATAAATTATAAATTGAAAATTTTACCAAAGGAACATATATATAATTTTATTCTTTTAAAATCGTTGAGTAGCAAAATCTTAAACATGAATTGAACTACTTTAAAAATCGCTACTAAACATCATTCCAAATCAAATCCCTCGTGAACGCCTAAAATTTATATTTTAGAAACACCCAAAAATGGACACCGTTTGACAATTAAGCGCTGCTAATTGAGACTTGGAAAGTTGAACAACATTAAAAATCTAGAAGAACCGTTAATGGGGTCCACTCATAGATCACATTCTTTTGAACGACGGTCAATTCTTGACTCAATTCATTTTGCAATAATGGTAGACGTGTCCAAGTTAAGTCGGGTAACGTTTGATTTTAATTAAATATCGAAATAATAGAAAAATATATATAAAAGATCGAGTTACTTTTAACAGAGCTAACATTTAAAAGATAGAACTGAAAGTCTTTATATAATAACGAAGCGAACTAAATTAAAACGAGCAAATCAATTTTTCTAAATTTCAAAAGAGCATTCACATTTTAAGGAATTGAGAATATTGCCCAGTTAAAAAGGCCTTTTTAAGTATGTATCTGGACGGTAAGTATGGTGTCAAACATGCTATTAGTCACATACGATGCTGGTTTTGACTATAAATGGTGATCCCAGTTGAAATCATTGATTCAACAGAAGACACCTTAACACCTATTTCCGCTCCAAAGTTCGAAGAAAAATTCTCGAAAAATGGCTGAAAAAAGCAAGATTTTGATCATTGGAGGAACTGGTTATATAGGAAAATTCATAGTTGAAGCAAGTGCAAAATCTGGGCATCCGACCTTTGCTTTGTTCAGAGAGAGCACAATTTCTGATCCTGCTAAGGGAAAACTCATTGTGGGATTCAAAAACTCTGGTGTAACCATATTAACTGTATGTATATATTCATTTTTCTGGATCCATATTTAGATCTCAGTGTGTGCGTTTTTATCAGAATTGTATTGTGAAAATTACAGGGAGATTTATATGATCATGAGAGCTTGGTGAAGGCTATAAAGAAAGTGGATATAGTTATATCTGCAGTGGGACAAAATCAGTTGGCCGATCAAGTGAAGATCATCGATGCAATTAAACAAGCTGGAAATATTAAGGTTGGTATGCACCCCAGCTATTTCAATGTTATTCATTTCGTCTAAAAGTTTAAGTCGTTATAGAGGTTTTGAGTGTGCTTCCTAGTGATATTACTTTTTCCTGCACCGCCAGAGATTTTTCCCTTCGGAGTTCGGAAATGATGTGGATCGTGCTCATGCAGTTGAGCCAGTGAAGTCGAGTAATTTTGCGGTTAAAGCCAAAATCCGAAGAGCTATAGAGGCAGAAGGAATTCCTCACACCTTTGTTTCGTCGAATTCATTTGCTGGTTATTCACTTGCAATACTGTTGCAGCCTACAGCCACTGCCCCACCTAGAGATAAAGTTACCATTCCAGGAGATGGCAATACCAAAGGTATGTATCAAATTCTCTATGCTTCCATGAATCCCTACGATTATTTATTTATTTATTTTTTTCCGAGTTTGTGGAATAATGAGCTTTGATAAGATTTAGAGGTGTAAAATGGGTTGTAGCCATTTTAACTACATGGCCGACATGGGATAGGCTGGTGGCCGTGGAAATTTTCATTGCTAATATAAGTCTAGCATGCAAAACATGGTAGTCGAACACGACAAACTTTACACTTATAGATTTACTTCAAGTTATCTTTCAATAAAGTGTACTTGTCTTCGTTCATGGCAATGTCTAAGGAAGGATGTGACACCCACGCTATGATTTGCTTCGACTCTAAATTTATAGGTTTAGTATGTTGTCTTAATTTGAAGGTGTCTTCAATGACGAACGAGACATTGGCACTTATACCATCCAATCCGTGGATGATCCGAGAACACTGAACAAGATCCTCTATATCAAGCCTCCTAAAAATGTGTATACGTTCAATGAGCTAGTAGCTTTATGGGAGAAGAAGATTGGAAAAAATATCGAGAAAGTCCATGTTCAAGAGGAAGAACTTCTGAAACAGATCCAAGGTAAGTAATTCTTTTCGCTTCACATACCTTGTGAAATTTATGGACTTTGTTATCAATTTTATCTTATAATTGAATAGATCGTTAACAAGGAATAAAGTAGTGAATAGAGTATCGTCTTACGAGGATTGTTTATTGAATCTTACTGTCTCAATTATGAAGCAGAATCTCCATCACCAATTGATTTTATGCTGGCCATCAACCATTCAATTTTCATGAAGGGTGATCAAACCTATTTTGAGATTGAGCCATCATTTGGAGTCGAGGCATCCGAGCTCTATCCAGACGTCAAATACACTACCGTGGAGGAGTACCTCGATCAGTTCGTTTGAGTTGTTGATCTCCGTCAAAAAATATGTGAGGATGGTGTGTTTCTAGATGCAAAGTGAAAGAGAAGTGATGTCGTAATTGGGCAGCAAATGCTTGAGTCTGTTTTCAAGAACTTTGTTACATAATAATGTAATCATTATTTCAATAAATTGCTGCCAACTAAAGGTCTTTTCGAAATATGTGTTTGATTCAAGTATTCAACCATGTTTAGTTAGGAATAAAATTAACATATGCAATAAAACCTCTTGAACACGAGAAATTGGCATCGGAAAAAGAATAACAGAATATAAATCTAGCAGATGGATGGTACTAAGTAGAGGGCATCAAAGATTATAAAAAGTAACAAAAGAGAAACTGCAGTGCCTAAGGCAACAGAAAAAAAAAAATTGTCATTTTAATTAAAATGAGAAACGTGCACAAATAAAATTACAGACATCATGTTCATCTCATAACAAGGAGAACAAAAAATAAAAATTGAACAAGTAATACTGGACCAATATCAGAAGTCCCTCTATCAAAACTTAATTTTGTAATTTTTCATTTTTTCAGATATTTCCAACAGTACTAGATAAACTCACTAGAGATGGATACTCGACACATTTTTTGGAAATTCCAGGGGGATGGTGAGATCAAATATTGCGACGCATCCAAATAATTGACTCCTGAACAAGCACCGTTCCTTCTAAGTAGCAGCTTGCACGTTCAGTCATGGTTATAATCATTTCGCTGCTTTGCATCTACGTGTTTGTCCAGGGGACTACTAGCCTTCCTCTTTCTATTGTTCAACTTTGGTGACCGGTATTCCTGATCGGCATCATCAAATAGTCCCACTTCCCCTTCCTCTACGGAGTCAAATTTTTCAACATGAGACAACTTCCCTTTCGTTGCTTGGTAATTCAAATCTCTATCCTCGCCTGGATATGTCGGATGATGCGAGTTCTTGGGCTCTGGCTTATTTGAAGACTTGAACCAGATTTGTTTTCTGTCATGCTTAATCTTCTCATTCTGACCAGGCAACTCAACATCCTCCAGTTCTCTTTCGAGTTCATCCACAGGATCCATTTTGCGAGTTACATCTCCACGGGCCTTCCTCCGTTCAAGGGCAGCTTTAACCTTCTCTCTGTCGATCTTTTTTATGGCATCTTGAGGTGACTGGCCAACCATACCATCATTAGGGCCTGGATTTCGGCTATGATGTTTATCCTTCAGGTCCAACAAATTCCACCTTTCAGTTCTCCCAACATTTCCTTCTTCATGTTCCTGAACATGTCCATCCAAACCAAATTCTGATTTATTCTGGATCTCCCCCTTATTCCCCTCGTGAGGTAATACCTCTCGTTCATGGTTATAAGTGTCGTCAATCTCCTCATATCCCTTGCGATCCTGAATGCTATTTATTTCGGCATTCATGTTGGTTCTTCCATAGTCATTATTTCGAGTCTGAGCTGTTCTTGGCTGCCCATCATGATTATCAGCATGTTGTTGATCAGGAACTGGCCTTGATGATGCTGAAATTCCTGGCTTTGATGAATTGCTGTGACTAGTAACATGCTCTTCACTCGCAGGAGCTTTTTGCAGAGGTCGACTGCCACCAGCACTTCCTTCCGCTTCACTAGCCTGAGAAGGTGGCACCCTATTCTGTTCATACAATTCTAACATCTGATTGCTGACCTCTGCAAGGAAATATGCCTCTGGTCAAAAATGGAATATATCCCACTATTTTTGAGTATAAATGTGCGTTATAATTCCTATAAACAATATCATCCTGGACCCTACCCCTTTTCTCTTTTTTCTTTTTCAAATTCCAGTTAAAGATCAAACTCAAAAACTCCATTAAAAGCACCATATTTTCATAAATTTGCTCAATTCTACCAAATCATGAAAAAATGATATTGGTGTTATCCAACACCACAAATCTAATATGTATACTGCTGCCAAAGGCAGACTAAAGAGACCGACCCTCCAATTGGCGTGGGGTTACGTCAAACTCCTGCCACCAAACCTTCTCACCATCAGATGGAAGCTTTACTTTGAGGAACTTGGCAGCAAGGAAAATAGCACCTGCTGCAATGTGGTGTGGCTTAAATTGTAAGCAGAGAGATGTCCGAAGCCTGCACGCGGCTTTCTCGGGTCAAAAAGAGAAGAGGAAGAATGGCCATGGATGGACTCTATATTAAAACAATAATAAGCAATATATCATACCCATCATTAACAAAATTCCATGCAACCTGAGCTAATGCATTTTGAGCAACCTTAAATTTTTTAATCGCCTCGACAAGGGGTTTATATGGATGGAGTAAATTGAGATCAAAACCAAGAGTTGTAAGAACAACCCTCTCTCCCAGCAAAATTAGTTCTTTTTGTTGTTCATATACCTCCTGCAAAAGGACAGATGTTTATCAAATAACTATCAAAGTACAAAACCATCAAGAGCAAGCTCAATTATTAGAAATTCAAGAAGAGAATCTGTAATAAATAGCATTCCAGATTGCAAGGGAGGTAACAATGTTTCTTATATTAAATACGAAATCCAATAACACATGGATTTGCAATGCATTAGAAATTATTAGCTATAGGTGAGTAAAAAATGAGGCCAAAGTAACACCACCTTTTGCTTGATCCTCTGCACAGCAGCAGGATCCTTCTTATGAATTATTTCATAGGAGACTAGTATAACATCTTTCAGAGGACGAGGAGTTTCTTCAACCTTGCCCGCAAGAAACATACATACTGTAGCAACTGTCTGCAAAATCAGGCACCAAATTATCAATTATGCAAACAGAAAAATCATCAGTGTAATAGATGATAAAACAAAGATACATTGTGGCTATATTCAATTTTACCCTACGGACCCTTTGGGTTTTTACTTCTTCATATCTAAATAAGTTGATCGCATTTAAGTTGTTTCTTTTTTGGTTGGAGTATTATTGTTATTTGCATGGTATGAGATATTCTTTTTGTTCTTCTCCTCCTCTCTATTGTTTTGGTGTAGTGATAATGTGATATTGGTACGTCTAAAACTTCCTATCCAGTAAATAGAGAAGTCATGCCACAGAAACTATCGAAACATAAACAAACAAGCACTGGCATGCTCAAAGAGACATTCACAGAACCAGCCTGAGAAAATCAAAATCATGAGTGCATCTACGACGGTAATCTTCTATTCTCCAAAGAGTTAAATAAAACAGAACAGTGTATTGCGTTCAACATGCATTCTCAATTCCTTCAAAAGCCAGACATGTATCAATATGCATGATAATGTAGGCGATTGCTTTATTTTACATGCAATTAAAAAAAATAAAAAAAATAAAAAAAATAAATAAAATAGAGCTCATTGCACTTATACAAGGAAAAAAAATATATGTCTAAATGCACTCAAATAAATGAAATCAGGCTTAAGAATAGAGCCATATATACAAGGGTCCTCAACAAGAACTCAAGGGATCCAATATGAGATGGCAAACCTCCAGCCCAGAAATTTTCCTCAGTTCACGTGCAAGACCAAGAGTACACAGCATGCATTATATACTCGAGATAAAGTTGATAATCCAGAAAGGATGGTGGTTTACATTAAAAATAGTTTAGCACAAACTACAGCAAGGCTTTCTCTAAATAAATGTTGCTTTATCATTAACTCTGCAATTTCTCAAGGACCTAATCAGGGCATAAGTTACTAAAGACCACGGCTAACGGGACAATTATTTTCATTTTATACCAGAACAATCAGAACCCAGTTTACATGAAGTCTAGTTGCTATCCACCAAATTCATAAACCCTGCGCTTGGGAAATAGCTTAATAGCATTTTCTGTGCTAGTAGATTCTACTAATACAATTTGACTACAGTCCATTATTAATAATAACAGTCCAAAAGTCACTCTCCTTAAAGTAGTACCCACATCCTATGAGATTGTTTAGCTACAGATAAAATAACAAATGAAGAAAAGAAATGATAAACTCACCCTCCTATCATTTTTTACATGGGACTGACGAAGAAAGAAACGATGACAAAATATTATTGCCGTAGCGATGGTTACCTGTGGCCTGCATCATAAAGCATTCAGAACTGATATGAGAAAATTGTTTACAGCTTTGATATATTACATTTTAAGGCAAAAAAAGTGCAGAGGAAAATTACTGAAGCAATGCAGACGAATTTATTGTTAATGATGCTTTATGGATAATATGCACATATTGCTGAGCAGAAACCCACAACTTTTCTCCTTATTCATTGACACAGAAAATTTTGTGAGCATGTACATACAAATAAATAGTCTCCAGTAATAAGACACTATGGATGTATAATTAACCATTCAACATTTGATACATGTACACAATATCCACCCACCCACTCTCCATCTATGATGCTCGAACTCTTCAAAAATGGAGAAGTGTCCGTGTCGACATGACATGACACGGATACTGACACAGGATATGGATCGGATCCTTGATTTTGCACTTG
>NW_019230035.1:191847-194483 GCF_002742605.1 Olea europaea var. sylvestris
GCATCTAGAAATTGAAGTTTATGCATATAGAGAAACAAGCATGGGAAAGGAAAAGAAAGCGCCCGACGCTGTTCGTACCTTATTTTGGTATTGCGTCCCACGCCAATTGGAACCTTTCCTGCCGCTAGAAGAGACGCGATTTCAGATTCTGTTTGATAATAGTCTGCACCCATCATCATGGTATCCTAAAAGAGAGAAATGTCCAGTCTTATCAGAAATCGTATTCGTAGTTTCATTGTAACATTTTCTCAATGCTGGCTCCCAAAATGCACAAATAGCTATTGAAATCTATTTGCTTCGATAATTGCGAGTCCATTAATCTTTGTTTACTATACTAAGGCACCCGAATACGGCTAAGAAAAGATAAAACATACCTCGAGCTCAACACCATAGTCCAAGCGTGATCTTATTCCCACTATAGAGTGCTGGACGCTACATTCTCTTAAGAAGCAACCATGTGAAATTATTGCATCAACTATCTGAAAGAAGTAAGCCATTCATGATACACGATAGAACAGAAAGCCACAATCACATTTTTCTGAGGTTACCGGCATACCCGGCATTTTTCAACTTTAGTAGGGGGTAAGAATCTTGGAGACGTATAGAAAGGTGTCTTCGGGTCATTAAAATCAAACTTTGGAGGCTGCAAAAAAGAAAGTAAGCAGCATCAGCTTCTACTTCTAGAATTAATACTTTACAATTTCATTAAAAAAAAGGCATTAAAATCCTGCTAAATTAGCACCATCTGATATCAAAGTTATTAAACTTGGTCTCCAAATTATCCAAGTAAATCCTAATTTTTGTGAAAAACAAACATAAATATACATGGGATCCTCCAATGTTAATCAAGATGCACTTCTCAATCATAATTTATCAGACTTGGAGCGATGTCAGTCTCATGAAAGAGGTACTGACCTGCTCTGTGAGTGACAAGTTGGAATCGAAGAAAGACTTTATCGTTCCAATATCCTCCCAGTAGTCGCTAAAGAGATATGCCTGATATTATTACAAGATGCATCGGAAACACAGTAGTCAACAAGATTTGAATGTCAACTTCAAAAAACCACAGATCTGAGAAATCTTTTAAGTGCATATTTGGTATCAGTTCGAGACAGTGTAATGGTAAGATTTTATCTTCTTTATATAATTTAATATTCTCTAGTATTATCCAGTCTCCCTTACTAAACATGCCGTAATTTTTTGTGCCTGAACTCACTTGAATATTGTGGTCTTTCACAGCCGAAGGAATGATCTCTGAGCCAAAGTCGTTGCATGAAGGATACTTCAACTGTAGAAGCTTTAATAGGACGTCAGTTCTGAACACATAAACTCCCATTGACGCAATATAAGGATATTTTGGAGCCTCTTGTTCAGAAAGTCCGAGAACAGAGGTATCGACTTGCTGCAGAGCATCAGCAAACAACTCAAGAAATGTTAGAATATGAAATCTAACAGAATATAAATAGCTTAAACAGTCGACACAGTGGGTTCCTGAAGATATGAGGTCACAGATGTTGCAAAGAAAACTAAAGTTATAAAAATAATGTTAGTATACCATTGCTCTCAGAGCAGAGCCCTTTGGTTTCTCAGCAAATTGAGTGATACGTCCAGATTCATCTATTTTTATCAATCCATAGTCTGAGGCTCGGCTGCAGAACAAAAGAAAGCTTGAAATTTACTCATTAACTCATCGAAGAAAAACATTGATAAATGATTTTCTGATGCCAAACAAAAGCTACATTTCATATTTTCAACTAGTAAGGAGGCTTTAAGGGGGGGTTATCTAACTACGGTTGTAAGGAATAAAGATGCACATATACATATAACAAAAGATGCAGTTACATGTAAATAAGAGAGTCACTAAATACACATAAAGCGGTCATTTGCAGAAAAAAGAAAGAATCCCCATTTTTTTCACCTTAACATGTAAGTATATAACAAAATTTTGTTAAAAGTTGTTTTTATTTATTGAAAAAAGATTCCAGAAAATTTTTGGGCATGATAAAGAGTTACCCCTATACTTCTATCTTTGGGCATTCAAATATCTGTCTCTAAGTCTGCCATATTTTAAGGCTCTGGGTGGGCACATTCCTTCAACGATGATTAATGCTTTGTTTTGAAAAAAAAAAAAAAAATGTGAATACACAGTCACAAACCTATCATCCATGGGTACACATGAAACCGTAATGTCAGCATTTGTGTCAATATGTCTCTGCAAATACAATTTCCATTAATTAGACAAATATTTGCAACATGCATCAAGTTACTGATTGAATAAATGTTCTGTCCGAGTCACCAAGTACCTGAACAAAGTCCATATAGTCCATTCGGTAAAGATGGTCACCAGACAAGATAAGAATGTGTTCAACATTTTTATTTTTAGCATCCTACAACATGTCGAGAATCATCATTTCCTTTGCTCAATGAGTTATTCAATACCAATTTAGCTTCTAAAAGACGTACCTCAAACACCCATATAAATTGCCTCACGGCATCTGCTGTTCCTTGAAACCACTTCTTACCTGCTTCCCCTGGTGTCTGAGTGGCAGCTAGAACCTGTTTCGAACAAATATTTTTCTTTTTAAGCTAAACAGAATCTAAAGGGATGCATAACAAAAGTTTTTATCTTTAACAAG
>NW_019230035.1:199798-207619 GCF_002742605.1 Olea europaea var. sylvestris
AACCTGTTTCGAACAAATATTTTTCTTTTTAAGCTAAACAGAATCTAAAGGGATGCATAACAAAAGTTTTTATCTTTAACAAGCCACTTAACACATTAATATTTATTTGCCAAGAATGAATCGAAACTCCAAAATATTTCACAATGAGATTTCTTGTTATTTGCAGACAGAAGGCTAATTAACACACGCTAATTTTTAGTCAACAATTGCATCTTACCTCCACAAATCCATCCCCAAAATTCACACCATTTCCAAAGTTATACGTGCGAGCAAGGTGGCGATTAAGGGAGAAAGAGTTGAATTGAGTTAATATGAAAATATTCCGTATCCCACTGTTGATGCAGTTACTCATGGGTACATCAATTAGCCTGTAACAGCCTCCAATTGGAACCTGCAGAATAAACCATGTGATTACACATTCAGACGTTAAACTATATATATGTCAGTTGCAATTTAATCTCTTCTAAAAATTTTGTACTCTGAAGTCTTTAAGTTCAATACTGTTCTTTGTGAAAATGGCACGCTTCTAGAAGTAAAGTCACTTCTTTTTTCCTCTTAGTCTAACAATAGCAATACAAATGAAGACGTAAAGTCTCCCTAAATGAAGTTTTCGTCATCATTAAAAGCTAACATACTGAATTTTACCATAATCAAAACCCAAAACAAATACAACACAATAAGCAAAAGTATGTTAGATCTTCTCTTACAGCAGGTTTAGCTCTCTTGCTGGTAAGAGGAAAGAGCCGGGTCCCGGCACCCCCACCAAGAATTATTGAAGCCACAGTTTTTGGATCTGCCTTTCGAGGATCATCAAAGAATGGTGCTTCAAATGCCTGAAACCATTTTTAAATGCAAATTCATACTAATCAAACAAACATTTCAAGAACACAAATGAAATCTTGAGGTGAACTTATTCACTCACCACCAACTCTTTGTTGATATCGCGTGTCAAAACCGAAAATGCAACTCCAGGCTTGAAATCTTTTCCCCTGTTTTCACTCAAATTCTGCGAAATCAGTTTCCGAAAAGCATTATTTTTCAAACTCCCTCTGATTTTCTCCCCCCAGAATCCATTTCCCTCATGGCTAAAACGGTTATTGGTTTGCATTGGTTGCACTTTAGCTTTCATGGCCATACAGCAAGAATCCATTTTTAAATCCTAAATAATTAAGCAAAGATTCTAGAATTGATTATGCAAAAAGCACTGGCTATGGAATCCTAAGATCTCAGTACACGTGCACACCGAATATAAAAGGCTAAAATGCCTTTATTTAAAGATCCCAGTTCTCGCAAGAAAGCCCCCACCAAAAATCTTGAATATTGATTAAGAAAAAAGAACTAAAAAAGGTAATGGCTTTACACTGCAAATCACTGATCCACCTCAAATTTAGGCCCCAGACAATTAATAAACTATAACCCAGATCAGAAAAACACTTTATTTGTCAAAAATTAAAACTAAATAGCTCTCACAAAATCACAAAATCAAATCAAACAAAGACCTAATCAGAATTTTATTCAAGATCCAAGATTCTGAAAGAAACTGAAAATTTGATTTGACACAACAAAAAGATCGTCGGAATTCGACAGATGTTAGGTCAAGAACGTGGAAAACTGGTATGAAAAATGTGAATTTCAGTGAAAGAAGAAGTGTGAGTTAGTTTGATATTTGTATGCATGTGATCATCACGAGGATCTCTGATTCAGTAGTGAGAGACAAGTGTCAGAATTACTGGCCTTAAGTGCAGACTACTAGGTTTAGTTGGGAACTATAATGAAGATCTAGTACAATTCTATTATTTATTCTATTATTAGCCTCGAGATTTATTTTTTTCTTTTCAATTCCAAGTGGTGATGGTGCACGCAAAAGGTCGGCTGAGTAGTTAACTCTTCCCCAATGTTGCAAGAATACGTGTCAAGTAGGAACCTAGATACCAATATAAATATTTGGTGGTTTGTGAGGTGGTATACTACTATCTAACAACGTTAGACAAGCATGAATGTGTCTATTAACTTGAATAAAATAAAATAAAAAGGGGTCAATAATAGACTTTGCAATAATATAGAATATAAAAACAAAAAAAATTTAAAAACATAGGTGTGGCAAGGTCTCTAATTTATGTAATTTAGTTTCATTTTTCATCAATATAAGGAGCCAACCTATTGGTATCTTGTGTGGTAATTTCCAAATTATCATATCATGGTTTCCAAACCCAATTATATAAATTCGAACTATTCATAAAATTTGCATGTTTGATTAGGGGCGAGCACATGTATGGTTGGATTGATTTCAGATCCAACTTGACAACTTGATTGATAGTTTTTATTGGGTGAAATCTCAATTCAAAATTGAATGACAAGGCAAATATATCAACATAAGTATCAATGCCGTGACATGAATTGTAAAAGTATGGATGTGATATACCAAAAAATTGACAATTGTAGATTCTCTGTGATAATTATGAACCATACTTTTAGTTAGCCTTTAATACAAATCACTCGAATCAAGGCGATTACAGAACGTGAAGAAGTATGAACATAAGTCGGTTTGGTTTGATTTAGTTTGTCGGATTGAAAGAACTTTTCTCTTGAAGATCAAATTTTTTATACTAACTTCTCAAACTTGTATTTCGGGTTGATGATGTAGGTCGATTAGATGGATAATTTGCCTAACACTATACTTGACAATATCGATTATTCTTTTATCACATCTCCCTTTTTGAAGGTGGAAAAATGCAAACACGGTTGCATGACGAGACTAGGATCCCAATCAAATTAGCTCATCCATTTGATTTAGCTTAATGACTATGTCCTATTTGGGTGAACTGAAAGGATGTACCTTTTAATAAATAATAAATGTACAATCATGGTACAGTGTCAGAATTATTAACATAATGGTTGTCATAATGCCACATGGCACTACATCCTTGGACTGTTTAAAATACAGTCATTTTTTTCCATCAAATTATATTTCGCCTATAGGATTCTATCAACCCTTGTGTCATAATTTTTTCTAGCAAAGGAGCTTAATTCATAACCATATGTCATATTAGATTACTGAATAAAATAAGTATTATTAAATGAAAACTATGTGCTACATATAGATGGCAATGTAAAACATAAAAATTCTTAAAATAGAGTTGTATTTATTTTTCTAATAAATTTTATATCAGTTATTTAAATTATGAATCTTTTTAACCTAACGAATTTTAATACTATTTAATAGTAATAATACAGAACATATAATTATTTGACATTCTAACTCTACTTATAATTTGCAAGCGTAAAAGTAATTCTGCACACATTTTACCAATCATACATAACCGTAACGAAAGTAAAGAACTTTTACGACAACACCAAAAGATAGTCTTTGCATTATTTTTTTCCCTAGAAACTTATCAGAAATTGCATAATCGTCAAATATTTAAGTACTGAAAATTTGAATTTCGGTATATAAACGGAGGTGACACTAAAAAAAAAAAAAAAAAAAAAAAAAAAAAAAAAAAAAAAAAAAAAAAAAAAAAAAAAAAAAAAAAAAAAAAAAAAAAAAAAAAAAAAAAAAAAAAAAAAAAAAAAAAATTAACAAAAAAAGAGGGCAAAGTCTTTTCAAATTTCGTGTAATCGTAGCTTTTCAGACCGTTCAATTTGGTTTGATCGTGATTCAAACTAACAATGATTTAAATAAAAGTCTCCAAAAATGAATTTTACTGTGAATTAAAAGTGTTATGTTCGGAACACCAACTCTCTTATATTCTGAAGAAAACAAGCAAAATCAAGCTAGTTTTGTTTAGCATTTCTACTAGAAGCCAATTTATTTCAGTGATTGTTTTTTTAAGCTATACAGAAAAGTAATAATTTTTAAGATGATAAAATTTTCCGTCTTATAAGGAGACTTGAACATGTTAGATTCGTTCTTCGCTCACATATATTCCACTCCATTAGAATTCTTTCCTCAATTAATTGTGTTTCCAATATGTTAAGACATGACTGCCATTAGAAGTAAACACATATCGGGTTAGGACCACCTAACAACCAGGGTGAAATCTCGAATCGAAAAAATTAATAAACCAACCCAGTCACTTTGGGCCGGTTTGGTTTGTCTAATTTAATGGATTTTTGTTGTATGGATGGAGTGATATGGGTCGTGATCTTGTGCAATTGGGACTCGAAAAGATAGTAAAGAAATAAAATAAAAATAAAGAAAACGTTCTCATCCATATTTTCTTATTGAAATAAATGCTTCTCCAAAGGAATCGATAACGAGATTTATTCATTGTTTTTTTTAACCGTTCTTGTTTTTAGTTTTTGATAATATAACGCTAAAGTCGCTGAAGTTTGTCATCGAACTTTGGTTTGTGAAACACTCGTACAATTGAACATTATAATAATTTCAGTCCACATCTGCTTGTCACGTCACATTTGTGTTAGTACTTGACGGAGTTAAGCAGAATGACCATTTGGAATAGAAAAGGTTTGGTGACCAAACTAAACAAAAACTTTGACAAGTTTGATGAGTAACAAATATGTCTTACCCCTAAAATTAATGGCTGAAAGCTATGATAGAAACAAAATAAGGAAATTTAGGGTGTATCCTCAACTTGAATGACAACGAGAAAATATACACATAACAATGAAGAATACTTAAAAAAATACAAGCGCCTATTCATAAAATATCAGAACTAGAGGTGACATCAACATGACCATTCTGCTAATAGTTCCATTTATTGCCAACGAGCTACCAATAATCGAGATAAACTCCAACTCCCCTGCCGAAACCAACTTGTGGAGCTTCTAGCTCCATTGACGCGCCTAACATTACTAACTATGGTATTAATGATCAAGCTCAACTACCTCTTCAATCATGTTGTTGAAAATTAATTTTTCTTGAATAAATGTGTCAATTGTCGGATCATCTCATCTAAACACTTACAACTATTGCTTCACTAGTACATACTTTTGGTATGATTTACATTCATCTAAATGTTGTGTTGAAACTCACAGGGAGCAACAGTGCGACTCACTATTCAGCTCAAGAATTGGTTCACTTAAATAATGAGCGCTCAAAGGTTTAATTCTTCCTTACAAACATTAATTGGATTTCACATGGAATAATTAAAACCTGATTCTAAAAATAATCAGGTGAATTAAGAGCTATGAGAAATTTATGTTAATGTACAAATTAATGAGATGTAAGAGAGATCCGGGTCACTCAAATAATGGTGGTCGAATGTCATTTTTAAGCTCTCCATCACTAAGCACCAAATTGATACTCAAATAAGATTGTTAAAGCACGATCCAACAAGCATCATGCATTTTTGGACTCAAAAGAAAATCCATTTTCCCCTAAATCAATGCTCCGCGTCACAAGAGACTTTCCAGCTTCGTACGTTCCTCACAACAGCTTTACTTACACGTATAATGTCACAAGTATGATTCAGGTATCATCAACTGAGAAGTTCATAGATTTCAATACAAGAATACACGTGTGTTTCATATTGGCTCTCGGACCGAATAACAAGATTAGGGAACACATGTGTAAGGTATAGTTTGATTGTCTTGAACGATCCTATCTAATAGAGCATACAAACAGCTTTAGATGTTATTACTACTAACAAATCTCCTTCTTTAAGGGTGTTACTCAGGCAATCAACAAATGATATAAAACAGAGAGAAATTCTCTGTATACATCTAAGTTCTAAAGCAAATTGTGTCGGTAACATCCATATGAGAACAAGATTTCAAAGTAAAATGAAACAAATCGAATTTCCAATAAAATGTGCATGTCCACCGAACCTGGATAACTGATATGAAAAAATCTGCTTCATGTGATTTTAAGCAAAATACCCCAATGCTGAATCATTCTTGTCACAGCTTCTCATTAACAGTATGGTGATTCAACAAAACAAAAAATCCTTGCAATGTCAAAAAGTGACGCATCATCAAGAACAAATTCAAAATAATCAAATATAAGAAGAGAATTCACATAAGGTAGCCGAATTCCTATAGAACATATGAAACGTAAATCACCTTCACACTAATAGTCTTCGTTATCTAATCTTGTTACTTTCTGCACTGCACGTACTTCTCCATTTAAACTTGCCTATATAAAGAAGATTTTTAACTATTAGAACTTGCAGAAAAAAGGAAGAAAAAATCCTTGAGAGAACCAGCTATAAACTCGACTTGTACGTGGCCACTTTTATCACCTTCAATAAATTTTGGTCTTTCCACGGCCCCTTGTCTGACGTCAAACAACCTCCTTCGTTTGAACACATACAGCTACCACCTAGAAAACCTGGTAGCTCACTAAAATGACAACGATTTTATCGGACTGTAGAATCACTTCAATTCCGAGCAAGCAAGCATGAAAAGTCCAGTTACCTCTCATCAATAGCTTCCAGTAATTTGCTTTGATAATTATTGCCAAGCACCTAGAGAGGATTTGAAATCAATGGGCTTCATGCATCGTAGACTAAAAAAAGGGAATTTATGCAGTTTTATTTACATGAATGAACTTCTTGCAGTATACCTGAATCTTGGAAGTTGTATCTGGGTCGAGTAAAGGCTTCACTATAGTCCAGATCAACTGAAAGGCAGGACCAGCATTGATGATAAACATTCGGCTAAGTGTCTGCAGAATAGTTAACAATATTTATGGATATTTAGGACATATTTGATACACATGCCGGTAATTGATAAGACGTACTTCAGGATAATTGTCATTATCAATCTTTTGAATAACCTTAATGAATTCTACAACAGGTCCAGTCAAACTCATTAAACCCTGAATAAGAACAATGGAAAGTTGTTAAATAATGTAAGAATCTTCAAATACGATGTGAGAGATTTATAGAAGTTAGAGTAGAAGAAATTAGTGTACCAATCCTTGGACATCTAAGATTGTTGTGCTTGAATCTATATGCCTATTTGCAGCAAGAGAACAAGCAGGAAACCTGACAGCAAGAGTCTTCTCGAATTCCTGGACTTGGTATTTCACAAATCGGTCGAAAGTAGTCACTTGCACCAACTTGTCAACGTCCATCTTCCCCAATCTTTCAATGTAAACTGGTCTTCCATCCTTGTCAACGCTATGATATCCCTGTGGATAGTATTCCTGAACGTCGTTCAATTCTGTGAAGTCAAAGTCCTGAAGAATAAAAGCACAGAAACAATTAAGATTCAAATCAAAGCTAGGTGATATATATAACAAGTCAAGCATCAAAACTCAAAGGCTGCAGCCAACTTGTGGTCAGGCAGAGAGACTAGAAATACTCAACAAAAAACCTTGAAATTCCAGAATTTTTTGACAAATTGACAAGCTAAGGAGAACAATACAAAAATGCGTCAAACAAATAAGAGCTAAAAGTCCATCAGAGATCACCTCCGTGATCGTATCCACACCAAAGTCCTTCCTCCACTGAATCATGTCAGCCCACATGCGCTTTGCATTTTCAATATTGAACTTCCTTGCTTTCAAAAATCTGCAAGTTTATTATTGCTAAAAATAAAATTAGATTTTTTATTATTTTACGACAAATAACATAAAACATTGAATGAAAAGCATGTTAATCAGAATAATATAAAGCAGAAACTGAAGCCAGATGAGTAGCATCTGGAATTGCTACATTGTCAAGGGGTAGGAAAAGAAGGATCACTAATCTAAGAAGTGATTTGTCATTTCCTGAAAAGATCTAATAGCCAATCTACTATATTTCATCAATGCCGAAGTGAATAACGAAAGAATTCTAGAAAAATATCCAGAAGAAGAGGAACTGGGGAAGGACATTTTACATTAATTTCATAAACAATGCCACACACACACAC
>NW_019230035.1:208683-217917 GCF_002742605.1 Olea europaea var. sylvestris
TTTCATCATTATCACAACCTGGTGAAAATCAAAATTATGTCACTGGATGATGATATTAAACATTGAACATCATTAAGCAACTTGCCTCTTTATTATTTCACAGACCAAACCCATGAAATGAAATTAATTTGCGAGGGAATTTCACTTTACCCTAGACTGGAAGCGGTAACACTGACTAGAAGTCAAAAAAT
Source organism: Olea europaea var. sylvestris (assembly GCF_002742605.1). Lineage (NCBI taxonomy): Eukaryota > Viridiplantae > Streptophyta > Magnoliopsida > Lamiales > Oleaceae > Olea > Olea europaea. The sequence goes on from NW_019230035.1 coordinate 208,875, forward strand.
ATTTGATATGACGAAAATTAAATGAGGGCAAACTTAGAATGGAAAAAGAGCAGAGTTAGTGAAATCTAACTAGATAAACTAAATATTTTAGCCATAAGCATGTATAGGTAACTAGTAAGTAAATCCCAGAAGAATAATAGCTACAAGCCTTTTAGGTAAATTCATATATATCTGTAAAAAGGGTATGTAGATAATTGAAAAGTCAACATGAACATAGTAAAAAGTATCCATTTTTGAGTATGGATGTACAATTTTTGTAACAAAAGAACCACTTTATTACTCCACCAATAATTCACTTTGATGAGAAAAATGCTACATTTGTGGGTTTGGAACAGAATCTTTTCTCATATCCACTCTTTAGTGTTTATATAATTTATCTAATTGTATTAGTTGTGTCAGAGATGAAGAGTTGAAAGAAGCAAATTTCCTTCATGTAAGGGAATGGAATGCAAGGGCTTTCTATCCCATGTTGATTGAGCGAAGAAAATAGATTTCTAGTGTTTCTTATGGAAATAGAAATAGGGAATACGGAAATAGAAATAGGGAATACAGAAATGGAATGGGTTTATGAACACCAAACTGCAATCGAGGGTTTGGGCCTCAAGTGGTACTGGTAACCATGTTTTGTGTGCGTGGACAACCTACCGAATTGTGGGGTTGGTTTAAATAAATCCACCCGTTCAATTTTTGGTTTCCGACAAATGTGGAAAATGATATTAACTAAAGTTTTTCCTTTTTTTTTAAATTTATTTTTTAAAGATTAACGAAGATCTGTGTAATAGGAGCCAGGAGCAAGCTTTTTCTTCTCCCAATCAATGTGGGATAGAAAGCACTTTCAATCCTTTTCCCCACATTTAAGGTCATTTCCTTCATTCAACTCTTAATCTCCAAGAAATTCAATACTATTGGAAAATTAAAATCGGTATTGTCTTCAACTTCCTTATCTGAAAATCAATTGGTTTCAACTGTCAAGTAAGGGGAGCAAGTTAAACCTTTTACGACGTTCGATCACCATCATTTTGGTGATCCAACCTATTAACTTAAGATTGGTTTGTTGCACCCAACAATCCCTTCCTCAGTATCGTTCTTGTGACTCAAATTCATGACCGTAACTCTGATATCAGATTTTAACAAACTCGTCTATAAACAAATTGATTTTTAGATAGATGCTGAAATATGATCTTAATAAGCATTACTAACTTAAAGATCAAACTCAAGTCACAATTTCTTAAATGTAATTAAATTTGAAACATTGATGTACAATATTCTTCCCAATCATGGATGTTCCATAAACATATTCAATTATGACTTGTCTCTTAAGTAGTATTGGAAAGTAGTCGACGTAATTAAAGAAGAGAAACAAGTTAAACAATCTTGTTCACTACTATCTAATATTGCATTTTAAATATGCACTTAAAATACTCTGAAATGATAAGGCTGAATTGTTCTTCCCACACAATATCTCCAAATTACAAAAACTACTGGTCATAAAACCAAAAGGCAGCCAACTTCATTGTACAACATAGAATTTATTAAAAATGAAGCACGGAAAGCTTAAAAAGTTCAGATTTAAGTAGATTTATAAGTAAAAATGTTAGTATTAAAAAACAAAAATCATTTTATTGGCGAAAGCAAGATTATTTAATTTGACAGTAAAGTCTGGATAACTTTGAAAAAGTAACAGTTTTCACTTACAAATGAAAAAGAAAAAGTAACTTTCAACATCTTTAAATCTAAAAATATTTAAATTTAAGGCTAGCGAAACATGCCCTTCCTCTATTACTGCAACTCAAAAAAATCACAGCATTCAAAACTAAAAGATAGAAAACTCAAATCAAAACCTAAAATCAACGATATATACTTTCAATAAACAATTAACCCACTTAAATTACATCACTAAAAAATATAAATACGCACACACACACACAACAAATGAATACTTACCAGGGCTTGCAATACGATCTAAAGTTTTTGACATTGCACTGCATAGAAAACAAAATCTACTCACACCAACGATATGTGAAGGAGCAAAAATTCAAAAAAGCCGATAACATATTTGCGAGATTTTCTAAAGGCGGTTATTATGGAGCTGGTGGCGGTGGGTCCCACATGCATGTTAGCGACGTGGCAGCAGAGTGTGATTCTTAGGGTGCAAATTTGGCGGGAATATGCCACGGAATACGGAATCCCTAGATTTGTTTCTTCTACGGCATGCACTTTCCTGCATAATTAATTAATTATCGTTAAGACTCGGGGTTCAATTTAGTAGTTCAAAATTTTATAAATTGGTCTATATTTTCATCTTTATTCGACGTGAGGTTATATCCCTTAACAATTATAATCAAGAATGGATAAAATAATTGAAAAGTAATAAAATTCTCTAATACGCACAAATTCATATTACTCACTGTACTACAGAATTATAGTACAAGCACGAATGTTCGGATAAAATTATTAGTAAAATTATATGATGTAACATGCAAGGTGTTCCAACAAGATCTGATTTGGGAATATACTTAGAATAGCTTATGAATTATACTTTTATTAATTTATAAAATTAATAGATTAAGCAAAAAGCAATGTGGCGACGTAATTTCAATTTTGAGACGTTAAGAAAAAATAATTGTGAACGAAAACTGTTACTTTATGCTTAATGACCTATTTTCCTTTAGTTTATTTAAGTTAAAGGTTAAGTTTCTTAATTTCTCAAAAGTTGGAGACAAAGATGAAATAAAAAAAAAAAAGGTTAGGTATAAGTATAACTTACTCAAAGTTGAAGACTAATAATGCGATTTCTCCGTATGAAAATCAATATTTACTTGAAAGTGAAGTTTTAGCTTACCCAAGCATGCTCTAGAAAGTAAAATTCAAATGTCTAATTAACTTAAGCCTGTTTAATGCATTTACCAGATTCAAAATTTTCAATTTTAATTTTTTTTTTTTTCAAAATTATCTTTCATGTTACAACATTATTTTTTCTTGAAAATACCGAGTCTAGTCAAATATGACTATCGACCATCTTAACTAATCGGACAAAATTGATCGAGGATACAAGTTCTACCCATGACAAACAACTAGTTTGAATGCATTATATCATTTTTCTAACTTTCCAATCATCCACACTAACAATACATTGAAACAAAGCTCATGTAGAGTTAAACATAATACTATGATCAAATTTGATGCAGGAGGATCCGAGTCGAGTGATACTGATTTGTCAAATAACATGATGATGGCACTGAATTACCATGAGATGGCGGATCGACGCAAAGATGAGAAGTGAATCGCATTTATTTCCTTAATTGGGGGGAATTTGACACGTTTTTGGTAATTTGGTCATAACTTTGACTACGGTTATCAGAATCGCTATTATGACCCCAATCTGGAAAGCTCTCTTCGGCGTGCACGTCGTGGCCACTAGCTATGCTCGGTGGGCATCAATTTCGAGCCTGAAATCCGATATTTTCCTTTCCAAAATTCAATTTTAGTTATTTTTTGCTATTTATTGTAATATTTCGTTTCCTTTTTTTCACATGTTAGAAAACTCGTATTGAGCCAAATTTTTGGCAATCTACTTCTTTTACTTAATATTTTATTCTGGTGTAATTTCAAAATTTTACCATTTTTGGTAATTTTCCTATAATTTCGTATTTTGCATCTATTTAACCTGATTTGTGGGTTAATTTTGATCATTCTGTATTGTTAATAATATTAAGTTGATTTCAGAGTATTTTTTTTATTTTTGGGCGTTTTTCTTTCGTTTCTTTCTTGCGAATCATTTGCTACAACAAGCCCGGCAGCAAAATTGAGAACAAGATACACAGGAAAACATAACACATAGTTTTAAACATTTCAACATTACACTACAATACGTATTATATACACATATCAACGAGCACTATACATAAATATGAAGGAAAGAGACTAATATTTACTGTAAAAGTCAGAGAAATGATTTCTAGCCATGTTCGGTACAATGTACTGCAGAAGACAACCACAAGATTTCAACTTTTTTCTTCGTTAATGGTGTCGTCGAGTCTTGTATACCAAACATGCAGTTTATATACAAGTTATCCTCCTGTAGTACCTGAAACCCAAACAAAAGAAGTGTTTCACTATTCTCATCGGATCGGAACTAGAGGAATTATTTGGTCGGGAGGTTTGATAGGACTAAATACCATCACGCTGTATTTGGTGCACCGGATTAGGCCATATAAGGAATTTAGTATAAAATTATAATTGATACTAGTAGGTAGAAGTATGAAGTGTACTATGGTGGATATATTTTTTAAAAATTTTCATTCATAACTGCACTATCAACCATGTAACATAACACCGATGATGGAATTGGGTTTAAGCCGGACAGGAAACATATAGCAAATAACCTTCTTTTATATGAAACATCAAATAATATTATCCACACCTTAATCTACTATAATACCACTCTACCTAGTAATATTTACTATAATTTTATACCAAATTCATTTTATGGTCTAATACAGCACCCCAAACATGACTTTAAGGAAGAAAGTGAAATTAAAATCTTATTCATTATACTGTTATCTAGTCACATTTAGTATTGCATACCAAAGAGAGATGACATTATCATGACCTATGTCAAGTTCCTCTTTAAGCGAAGTTGAGAGAGCATGTCCCTCCACAGAGCTGCAGTACAACCTCAGAAGGTTAAATTCACAATCACTGAGAAGTATTTTTAACTCTTGTGTAGAGCATTTTTAGCAAAGCTTAAATTATATTTAAGTCGGTCAAATATATGTTTTATCCAAAAATTTCGTAGGATCCACAACTTACTATACACTCATGATCCACACATTCCATAGATGAGTACCCATAGTGTAGTTTGGCTTGCCCCCTCTTACGCTGCCCCATTCTATATCCAACGCTTACACAAGTGTAATAGCTATTTAATTTTTTTTAAGTGCTACCTTGTAACAATTTTTAAGTGTAATAGCAAGCATGGTGTCTTCAAATACAAATATGTTTGAAGAATAACAGTAACTGACTTGTAAAATGATGTCCTGAACATATAATTAGAAAGAATACCTACGTCCTTGTAACGTTCCTCATCTGCAGCTATTAGCATTTTGCACACAAGATTAACTCCTTCGTTTCAATGGACCGTAGGCCACTAGGTCTGTATCAATAACAAGGTAGTTAGACCTTACCTATATTATCTAAGGCACAAGGTATAAATTAGATAAAGATGTCAGATCCGTCAGTTACAAGCATCCCGTTTATAATATATATGTGGACTCTAATAATCATTTTTGCGATTAAGCTAGCGGATATGTTTGTATAAACTAAATTGTTTGAATAAATTCCGCAGACAATTCTTGTAATCTACTTCCAACTTTAGTGTAGCAAGTGGACATCTTTCACATGTGAGGTCAACTACTACAAATCTCTGTTGCGTTTTTCCATTTCTTGTTTCTTTACGCTCTCAAAATTAGGGATTAAGTCATTAATCCATAACATAAACAAAACTTACATATTAAAGATTTTCCAAATGTTTTCCCCCTTTAGGTGTTGATTAGCGATGACAAATTCATCGATGCACTCTCTCAAATGACAATATGACCATAGAGTACTAGTTCTTTCAGACTAACCAAACTTTGTATTTAAAGACCAGAGAAATGCATCTTTTGCAACAAAAACATCATAAGCGTAGCCGAGATACCGCAGGAAAAAAAAAATAGGAGGAAGAAGAAGAGGTCCTTGCGGATATCAAGTGTACCTGTCCAACTCTGGAAATAAGCCATCTGATGAGGAGCTATGCAGTGACATCTTTTCGGTTCCAATAACCCTCCTACCGTCTGTATACACCAAGCATTTATTCACTTGGATTGGCACCTATAAGATTATAAACGGTATAAAATATCACTGATTCGGGAAATCATATTGAAAAGGCAAAATCAAGATGCTATATTCTATCTGACTCATAGTAATCGGTACAATCTAGATGGGCGTGTTTTAAAGTTGTCAGGGCTAAGTCCTTGAGGAAGTGAAAAAAGGCCATTACATACATTTGAAATCATCATAAATGAACTTATGAAGATTGTACAAATAGACATAGAGACGACAAAGGGAAAACTTGTATCCTACTCACAAATTTCAGACTTTCTAACCACACCCATCTAAACAAAAACACATTGTACCTGACAGAATTACATAACAAAAATCCCAAATGAACACCATACGATTGTATTTAATTACATAGAAAACGCAGGATGAAACCCCTATTGGTGTCCATACATACTTGAAATAATGAAACTACAACCATAAATGTACAATAGTACACTTTTTGTGATAAATCCTCAAAATGGTAAGCTCTGGTTCGAACGTGAAGTTTCAACAGTTTTTAACAGCTGCACTAATTTTTTCCGGTGAATCTTTATTCCAAAACACCATTATTTAATTTGTTTTAACATTTGTAATGGCGACAAAAACAACATTTTTAAAACCCCAAATGCATAAAAAATGAAAGGAAAAGGAAAATAACAACTACTGAAGACAAATTTAAATAATCTGCCTTCTCTTTACGAGCTTAAGCTGTTCGATAACTTTCAAATATTATCAGAGGCAACAAAGATCCGGATCAAAGGCTCACTGCCATCCAATATGAAAATTGTGCACTTGACAGGCCTTTAATAAAAAAGGAATCTGGCCTGTAAGTGAGGCAAATGTTGAAGACAGATTTAAGTAAAGAAATTCGAATCCTCCCTAATAGTCAGTTTAAGTTTTTTGACGAGGTAGTTCAATGAGAAGTGCCCAACAGTTACAAAGAATTAACTTGCATCTCACCGCAATGTTAATTGCATCAGAGGGCCGCAGATCAAACCTGACACACTCTGCTTCATTATCCAACTTCAACCAAGATGATCAAAAAATTAATTGTCACAGAAGTTAGAAATTTTTACATGTGATTCAAACCTGGAACCAATTAAATTTAGTTTAACTTTGTAAGATGTAACTCATTTTGCTCGTGTATTCTTTGGGTGATTCGTACAAGTTTCACCTGAAAAAGAAGACAGCTAATAAATGAAAAAAAACAGTTGACTATCCAGTAAGCAAGCAAAGAAGAACTATGTGACCATTGAAGAAATAAATGAACTCACTGTATAGCCCATCTTCTCAATCATTTCCTTTGCAACTTGATACATGGTAGGCCTAGCCTAAAAAGTAATCCAGAAATTATCTTTTAAGAAATACACAGGTAATTTCGAGCATGTTTGGCTAAGCTTTAAAAGTATGACTATAATAAGTTTACTTATTAGAAAAGTAATGTTTTATGGAACAGAATTTAAAATAAGTAAATTATTTATTTTTACAATAAGGTAAGAGTTGCTTTTTAAATAAGCAAGTTTTTTAACTTAGAAGTAAGAAAAGAAGTAACTTATACAAACACTTCAATCAAATGGTTAAAGCATACAATTTGGAAATTGCGTACAGCTGCCATTGGCAGCACACTGGGCATCTCCGTTGTGAAAAATCAATTGAATCAAGAATGAAGCAATGATAAGAGGCAATATCAACTTGTACTCATTAAAAAAGGTTGCATACAGAAATTAATCATAATATTAAAGATGATATACAAACAATTATTGGGAGAAGAAGAATCCCAGTCCCATCTTCCATCTTCAATACAATTGCAGGGTGCGGAGCATAAACTGGCCGATGACTTCCCTGAGGGTTATTAGGGGCACACCTCAAATGCCAGCCATCTCTCATCTTGATCATGAAACCATGCGGGGCACTTTTGACCTCAACTGTTCAAAACTTTAACACAGAACTAAATATCAATTGGAATTTTCTCCGCATATGGCTTTATGTGTAGAAACATGAGGATTATTGTCTACTATTTATACAAAAGCAGTCAGTTGCGACATTCTCCAATAAGATTAAAAAGCATCATGTAATAGACATACAATTTCCTAAAAGTAGTACCATGAGCAACAGAAATTATGTAGCAAGAGTAAGGGATCCATAATAATTTACTAGAGCTGTCTCGTGCAAACAAAGCATGTTGTTGCATAAATTCCATAAAACGCAAGCAATTTCGAAGTCTTCTAAAGAAGAACCAACTTCGGAGATTAAATTAAAATACTAAATTTAAACAAATAAATATGCCTGCACTTTAACAATTTAAACTTTGAGATAATGTGATTCAACATAATAACAGGGCACGCAGGGGTAGTTCAAGTTTTACACATACCCAATTATCAAAATTGTGTACATGTCCGGCCTCTCATCAAAAATAAATTCGACTTGTACGTTACTAAAGTTAAATAAATGAGTTCCTCTATAACAAAATATGTCATGTCCAAAACCATTAAAGATAGGTTGCACTCTTTTTTACAAGAACTCTACAAAATTGAAAGCGTTTCTTACTGATGCCCGTAGGAATGGGAAAATCATGCTTTACCAATTTTATAAAATCTAAATGTTGAATAAAAATATTTGACAGCAAAAGTTTGTTAGTGCAACTCCACCAACCATGCATATCTTGGCAAGATATATTGCAAAATGATAGGTTTTTCTAATTATCAGTTACACGATAGTATGCACTCACAGACAGTGAACCAGAAGAAACGAGTGTTTAAGAAATCAACTCACCAGCTTCAACCACACTCGAATTTACATAATCAGACTCATTCTCATTAGAGTTCCCCGGCCATGCTGCCATTTCCATTCGACGATGAACTAAAAGTACATCGAATAGTTTTGCATTTCCACAAACTCTGTGGATAATTTACATCAGTCCTACCAATGCCATTTCCCATGAGCCCCCAGAACCCAGTTCTAATAACTTTGGCTTTCAGTAGATGCGAACTAATTGGCACAGAACACACTCCAGTTTGTTTTGTTGGATATTGGTTAAATAAATTGAGAATTGAAAATCGATTAAAGTTCGTATCGAATTCGGCCAAATACTCAAAAGCTCGACTCAATCCGTTTAGGCAAAATTGTTTGCCACTTCGCCGCTTCGGGGCGCACAAACGGGGATCGACCTGCCCGGTCAGGT
>NW_019230035.1:218404-245139 GCF_002742605.1 Olea europaea var. sylvestris
TGCATTGTTTGGAAATGGTGCATGGTTTGGTCTCAACCATTTCGTCCACACCCCTTCATGGTCTATAAATAGGACCCTTTGGGTGTCCTATTCCTCACAGTTTGATATGCAAAACGTTTCTCATCCTCTCTTCTATCCAAAATCAAAATCATTTCGTTTATTTTGATTTTCTTTCATTTCATCCTTGGAGTACATAAGCCTAAATTGGTTCGTTGTACTTGTGTTTTGGAGTGCTACAAACACAAGTGTAGCCGTTGTATCTTGGGAGTCGATTGCCGAAATCCGTAGGCACCGTTGCGGGGCAAATTCGACTTAAGGACAAAGAGTCCAACTCTTGCCTCGGCTTTGTCACCATCATTATACTTATTTCAGTGTCACTATTCACAAAATTCATCCAACATGTTTTGCATGGATCCCGGGACAAACTGCGGGCCCTTGTAGAGAAGCCATCTTCAATCATCTAAATCCATCAGAAGATTAACAAATTATGATCAGAAAACTAATTGCTCACATTAAGCTAACCACTAAGAATATAATATTCAGAACATATAACTTTGGCAAAAAATCATCACAAAATCCCAATCGAAAAATAAAAAAAGCCCCAACTTTAAATTTTAAAGTTCTTTTCTCTTTCCACGAAGAACTCTTTTATTAAATGTAAACCGTAAGTTCTCCAATACCAGTACATACTAAAATAAATTAATAATAATCCTCTTCAATACACGGAATGACGGAATATCATACAAAATAAAGTCACAATCTCTAGTTTTCATCTTCATTGCTAATCAAACAATAATGTCAACAAATTAATCACACAAATTAAGCCCAACGGATACCAAATTGAAACATATAATTCAGCTGAGATATCATTCAACGACAAGTATATGTTTCCATCTTTCTTTTTTCTGAGTCAACCTTTTCTTATCTTTATAATCCAAAATTCAATAACTTATACAGAAGTCAGTTTTATCATGTATATAATCACACCTGAATAAAGCTCTCGATCTGCTTCAACAGTCAATAACTTCTACCCACCAATCGTGGCTTTGAACATCTAGAAAAAATCTTGGAATTTTTTTTTGGAGCTTTCATGTCAAATAAAACATTAGTTTAAAAAGCCTAGGAGCTAAACTTTTTTGGGTAAATATGAAAAATGAAAAATACAATTTATAAATGATTAAAATGACTTTATATACAAAAAAGATATTGCTGCCCTAGTTCTCATTTCAATTCCCATTTGACCCCAATTAAATTCTACATTCCTTTCATTTGCTCTTCAAAAACCGGCTGTAGAGGTATGCAATTCCTTTCTTTGTCTTCATCATTTTTCTAGGGTACTGCTATTTCTATTCACATTTTTTATAAGTACATTAACTTTTAAAAATAAATTTTTATTATATTTTAAATCCTATGTAAATTTACTTAAATAGACATAAGCAAAATTAAATAAAAATACAAAACTCTAAATTGATACACTAATTTTTACTTTTCGTTGGATGAAAATAACTACATGCACAAAAGAATTGCCGTAGAATAGCATTAAGTTCACAACTCTTCCGTTGGAAAACGTGAATAATGTAGTCAGCTACTGTTGAAGACTGCTTGCATGATGATGCACTGCAATCTGTGACCAACAAGTTGAAAGGCATATTAGAATTTTCTGCACATGGTGGATGAAACAATGAAATTAGCTCCATAATTCCCACATAGATCTGTTGAGATCAAATTGGTTAAATTCAAAGTTTGTTTCTTCCACCAAGGTTCCCATGGTTTCTTATTTTGAACATGTTCTTGGCAATGCGGCAGATTTCCAAGTGAGGTAGCCACTCATAGGAAGCAATTTAGACCGTTCAAAATTAATGGGATTTGACAGGTGATTCATGCTGTGCATAGCCATTCTAACGTCTTCAAAAAGTTCAGTCAGACTTCTTCCTAAAATATGGGTTTCTTTCGAGATTACTTCCACGACTTTCTAAAGCCAATTGCTGGGCTTTCTGAAGGATAAGTTTTTTGTTTGAAGTTTGGGGTCTACATCACTGAACTCATTTTGTTCCACTGGAGCAAGTTCCCCGATTGTTGAAATCATATTATTCCGACACATATCCTCTATGGAATCTGATAGTGTGTAACTCGCTTCTGAAGGAGCAAAAGAACTCGCCACTCTGCTTCTAATTTCTTTATTTTCCTTATATTCTCCAAATGTTGTTTATGTGCTTTTGCAGATCGACGACCATATTCTAGCTCTTCATTCCAGAGGTGAAGTTCTTTCTCAAGCATCGGAAAACTCTAGATGATGAAAAAAAATGATGAAAATAACGTGGATGCAAATAGTATTTTTTTTAAAAAAAATCATGTGGATATATGTTATTTAAATGAATGAATTTAGTAAGGATGAAATTGGAATATAACGTGGATGCAAATAGTATTTTTTTTAAAAATTTTATTAGCGATAAACTTAGAGTGGGATGTACTTATAAAAAAATGTGGATGGAAATAGCGGTACCCTTTTTTTATACTTAATGAAACCATAAACTCTACATTCCCTTTTTCTTGAACACTCATTTGGTTGAAGTGAGTAATAAAATCTTGTAATATTATTGTTGGGCATTTGGAGAAGAAGGGGGTGTTGTAATTTTCAATTTTTGGATTAGTTTCTTTATCCATTTTTTTGAATAGTTTCTTCGTGTTGTTGTATATATGTTTATGATTTTTATTTGTGAACAATCATTTTGAATTAATTTTATCATTAGATTAGAGTTTTGATATGGGTTACTTCCAAACCCTTTTCTCATTACCCATCATTTGTATCAGTTAGAGTAAAATATAAGTTTACAAATGCATGTTTGGCTATCCTTTTTATTGGTCTACTATAAAAATACATTTAATTTTCGTTTGTATATAACGATTTACATGTCGTTTTCTGCAATCCGTAACGACTTACATATCATTATCAGTACTGTACAATGCTTGAAATTTGATGAAAATTTTATATTGAATTGCAGTTTTGAACACCGCGAATATAGTATGGATATCAGTTTGTTTTTAAGTTGAATATGAGTAGTCGGTTGAAGGTTTTTAAAAATGAAAATATGTGGGGAATGGCAAAGGAAAAACAACTTCTATTCTTGTTGCGAAAACTATTTCTTACGTTGAATTATATGATAAAGTTAAAGAGGTGTTGACCATCAATTCACAACTGTTTTAGAATTTAATTGGAAAAATCGAATGATTAAAGAATCTATTCACGACTTCAAATGGTTACAAGTACATTCATAAGATATCAGTGGACTGCATGTTTTTATTCCCAAATAAGATGGAACAAACTAATACCTTGGAATAGAAACCAGTACCTTAGCTTTTGTTGGATCATACTCTTTTATTATTCATTTATATTTATAATAAATAATTGATTTGGAATTATTTCATGCAAACTACTTAATCATCGTGTGTGTTATCTTACTCATTTACTTGCTTTCAATATAAAGATTCAGAAACTTGGATGTTTACTTTGTGATTTCGTACTGTAGCTCTCTTGAGAGACGGGCTTACTTAACTATGCTCTAAGAGGAATTCTACATAGCAGGTCGACTATTATGTCAGCCTTTCCCATCCCCGACCCAAAGAAAAATGGGGAATCTCGTTTTTTTTTTCCATTTTTCTTTAGGTGCTAATGGCGGATGACTTTTTTACATAGAAACAATTGGTCCAACATCTTAAGCAATCTATTCCTTCAGTTTTATCAAGATATAGGTCGAAAGCATGTGTATATATGTGTGTACGATAGAAAATATAATGTAATGGATGGCTTATTTACTAGGCGAACTTCTTGGTTTATCATCATAATTCATAATCCAAGTTCCTAAGTTTGTGCCAGTGCTAAGATTATAAATGATCAAAATTATTCAATGGATCTATAAAGACTATATTAATCGACCGTTCATTTCTATTTTTATAAATTCTTCCCAAAACATTTTTAATTCTTGAAGGTCTCGAGTAATAATTGTCTGAGATTAAGGTTGTAATATTGTCCTGATTTGTAAATTTATAATTTTATGTTTATTCGAAGCACAAGCTGATTTATTAAATTTTATAATTATTGTGCTATTGAAATACTTTTGCACTATTGAAATGCAAACGACGTTCATATAGTTATAGTTGATGTAAATGCACTCAATCTAATGACGATATATATTTTCTTCCTACTTAAACAAAGTGTTTAAGATCATTGTAGTACAAAAGCGCATTGATTTTAATTACGACATTGAAGTCGTTCTTGAAGCACAAAACGATATAAATATCGTTCCAATACAAAAAAGTAGAGTGAATAACATAACGATATTGAAATCATTCCTGTAATAAAAAACGACTTCCATATCGTTTCAGTATGAAATACACACTGCTTAACTTATTTTGGTAACTACATAAAAGTTGATATACCTATACATAAACGATATATAAGTCGTTCTAGTACAAAAATGCAAACATTCTAAGAATGACATCGAAGTTATTCCTGGAACTCAAAACAATATAGATGTCATTCTAATAAAAAAAAGTGCACTGAACAATGTAACGATATTGAAGGCATGACGGGTAGTTATGGACGATCGAATCATTACTTTCAGCTAGAACGATATAATTATTGTTTTATATGAAAAGAAACGATATCTATGTCGTTATATTTATAATTTGAATTGAAACGATTTCAAACTCTTCAAATTCGTACTAAAACGATATGAATGTCATTACTTTATTTATGATTTTGATACATAACAACATCATTATCTTTTCAATACAAGTTTGATGACGTTGATATCGTTTTAGTTTAAATCACAACTAAAACTACACACATACCGTTTCAGTTAAAATAAAAACGATACTTATATCGTTTATGCTAAAAATAATGATTAAACCGTCCACGACCACCAGACGTGCATCTGATATATGTAGGATGATCAAAATAGATAATTGAGTGGGTTCGATCTCCCTCAAAAGAAACTATGAGAACATTTTTGTTCTCATGATTGTATACTACGTTCGAACTAATCAAACAGAAAGTATTTTTGTTCGCTCTTTTTAAGTTATTCAAGCGGTATCAATCCACTTAATGACATTTTTCGATCATTCTACGTATGCTGAAGGCATGACTGATGGTTGTGGACGGTCGGACCATTATTTTTAGTTAGAACGATATAATATCGTTTTATATGAAAATAAATGATATCTATGTCGTTATCATTGTGATTTGAATTGGAATGATTTCAAACTCATTAAATTTGTACTATAACGATTTGGATGTCGTTGTCTTATTTTGTGGGTTTGATACATAATGATACTATTATTGTTTCAGTACAATTTTGATAACATTGATATCTCTTTAGTTTAAATCTTAACTAAAATGATATTATAAAAACGACGATTCGATCGTTCACGGTCAATTATATGTAAATTTTAATTACATTTAATATCGTAGTTATAATGTTCTAGTGTAATCACTCCTGAAACGATATGTATGACATTATAATTACGATTGAATAGGAACAATATCATTGTCATCGAAAATTGTATTGAAAAGACATAAACGATGTTTACCTATTCTATAGCGTGTGCTTAAACCTGTTAAATAGTGAAGCAATGTGTGTTCGATATCGGAATGACATATACATCGTTTTTTGTACTTCAGGGACGAGTTCAATGTCATTATACAAATCAGTTAAGCAGAATGTACTTGATGCTAAAACGATATTAAAGACGTTTTGTGTTTCAGGAACGATTTAAATGTCGTTATGCAAATCAATGAAACAGTGTCATCAGCTCATTTTCATTCCACATTTTTATTAAGTTGATAAGTTATATTTTATGATTTCTTCAAACTACAATATTTTGGTGTTGGCTTATTCGAATCGACTTTTTCTCGAGTCGAATAGTTCTTATTAACTACAAGTTTTAAAATGAGTACAATATTGATATAATGCATCGCTATTTATTAAAATATAATTATTAGACTCTAAATAAGAGATAAATTTAAAAAATATTTTTTTGCCCATTTTTTTTCCAAAATATAACGTTAAAATTTAATTTAAAAAATTTCGTGTGTTATAATAGGTGTCTAATGAATAAATGACTCGGTAATTATTTTCGACTAGTTGCTAAGTTGTGGATAATGTTAAAACTTTGGGTGCACTGAAAATCAATTACGAAAAAGAGATGGCCTTAAATTTAACAAGAAGAGTTCGAATTCTAAGGAGAAAATGATTTTGAAGAGGAAGATTTTTTGAATTTAAAGGAATATAATGCTGTGTGTGTTAGAACATGAATGTATAGTTATTAAAGCCAACTCGATGATCGATTCAAAAAAATCACCGGGTCAATGGTTCAATCGGTGGGTTATGTTAAATTTTAATTTAATTAAATTTTATTTTTGAAGTGAAAATAAAATAATATTTTAAAATGTAATATATATATTTTGCTCATAAAAAATAAAGGACCATCATTTGCCGTAATAGTTGCGGAGTTAAAATATCTTTTTGCAATCCAAGGTTCAAGTCATGGTTCCAACAAATTTAGAAAAAAAAATCCAATTTCTTCTTCAATTTTGTTTTACAAGTTAAGGGTAAATAAGTCTTTTGACACTTTTAAATAATTAAAACTCCTTTTATTTTTCTAAGTTTGGTCAAAGGCCAATTGAACAAAATGTACATTAGGAGTGACCATCGAAACTCATTTCCCTTTTTTTTTTTTCCCCTTTCCTTTCTACTAAGAGGAATTTACGGTGCTTTTATGAGATTGCAATGAAACAAAACTTATAAATAGTTTATGGGAGAAAATGGAAAGATGGAGTGGGAGAGGAGAGTTTTGGATAGTTAACGACCGACGAGTGGACTGGAAAAAGGCAACAGGAAATGGAAAGATAATGAGAAGATTTGCTTTTGGAGAAAGGAAGGGCATTGTTTGGCTAAGTTTCAAAGATTTTAATTATGTATAAGTTTCTTATAAGTAAATAACAAAGTTTCAAAATAAAAAGTGTTCACCAAGTCCAAAGTCAAAGATATCGAGAACAGACAATTCATCATAGTTTTCTCAAAGTTTTTCTAGTTATCTTGTATTATACATATTCTCGTACATTCAATGTGACAGATTTGTATGAGTTCTATAAAGATGATAAGTCTTTGTATCCAGATTATTACTCAGGGTTGAGTTCTTCGGAGGTGGAAGGAACTGATGTAGGACATAATGAGTATATTGAAAAAAGAGTTTAGTAGAAATAGAACGTAATCTTAATTCCAGATCGATCCCATAAGACCATTTTGGAAGGAGAACGACGATGGGAACAATACTCATCGCTACGCCTTGATAAACGATGAAGTTTGGCTGTTTGAGTTCGTTTAGGCCTCAAAAACTGACTTTTTAAAGTTTTGGCGCTATTTTTGTCTTTGTTTTTTTTGGGTTTTTTTTTTTTTTTTTTTTTTTTCAATTCTAATTTGTTTAAACTTCTTTTTCATTACTTTTAATTGTTCAAAATTACGTTTCCATGTAAACCCTTATAAATAAAAGCTTAGTTCATTTTTTTTTTATTATCTTTCATTAATAAATTCGTGAGTTTATTTTCAAATTTCTTGTTTTTAAGGTTTTTGCTTGAATTCATTTCTTTCGCTGCGTCATATACATATTCTCTGCAGTAGGATTGGAATGACATAAAAGTTCGGACGAACAGCAAAAGCAGATTATAGGATATAGAAGACAAACAAGCACATGTACCTGTAAAAATAAGTCTGAGTTATAGTCATCAACCATGAGTCCCTGATCTTGCCCTTCGTCAGGCTGCAAACCCTAGAAAACAGGGAGGTTGCTATCCTTGGAACATATGGGTAGCACTTCATTAATTAGTAACTCTTAACAACAGTCGTACGCCATATCTAGCAAGATATTCATATATAATTTTGATCCTAAGGATGGCAATTGAGCTGGACGGGGTCCTCGTCGGCCGTTAGGAAGTTCGGAATGCAAAATGGGAATAAAAAAAAAAAAAAGAAACTTATTTTGCTGTCCCGTTTATTTATTTAATTAATTTTAAATATTATTAGTTAATTTTAAATATTATTTAAAATAAAAATGTTAAAAAATATAATTCGAGATGGGTTCAAATAATTTTGGGAGACGATGATCCCCGTTCTTGCACCGTTTATTATTTGGGACGAGGAATCATCTGAGTAGGGACAATGTTGGGCGGGTTGGGAGTGGGAGTTTTGTCATCCCTTGTTGAACCAAAAAGTATAGTATGAGAGTAGGTTAAGAGTGTTTACCATTCAATTGAATCCAATTAATCTAAATGTTTATTTAGCCAAACATGTGCAAGGGTTATTATTGTAAGATGTTACGTTTCGAGTATGACACTGTGGATAGGTTTGTATAAATATCTATAGAAAATAGCACTGGAGATTCCAAACTTTCATGATATATATATGCTGCATCTTGGTCCCTATTCTTCAAAACAAAGGATTTACATCCTCAATCTTTATTTTCAGCTGTACTTATATCTTAGTTCACAATTTCCCCTTATCTCGATTTACCAAGCTAAAATTTTATTTACAAAACACTTCAATTATCTTTGTTGATGTAAAAAATCGTTCACAGTCCATATGTTTTTATTTGGATATTGACTCGTAAAAGAACACACATGAAATGCAATACTGCAATTGTCTAATCGAAGCTTTATAATGCTTAAATCAATCCAAACAATTATAAAATCATCATAAAAGTACCATATTGATTAGTGATTAACTATTTTCTATATGTCTTGAGAATGAATTGTCGTACATCTACGTCTCATTATTTATTTATAGGTCTAAATTCATAAATTGAATGACGTGTGAATTTATTACCCTTGTTGAGAAATTGACCTCGATTTAACTCATCAATCACGTACCCTAATTGGAAGTCAGTCCAATCGATTTCACTAATCTTGTGCTCATCCCAAAATTCAAATCTCTATGACGGACTACCCATTACTGGTCATGTAACGTTGGTTACAAGCTCGTCACCAAAACTCTATTAATGGCAGTTAAGAGACTTTCCTGTCACTAGTGACAAGGATTCTCTGCCATAGAATTCGGCCTTCGGGGTCAACCCAGCGGCTTCTATGAGGAAGGCGGCGCAAAGGAGGCTCGAGGTTTTGTTAAGGAAGCACTCACTAACAAAACTCAACAAACATGGACGTTTAGTATCTGGGAAGTGGGCATTCCAAGCATTCAGGTATCTTCTCTTCTCTAACAATCGACAGTTAGAGCTTAGGTAAAAGTTTATCTTCAGTAACATCTTTATTAATCCCCAATTCATTGCTTAAGGTGACGAAAAAAAATATTTTCTACCAAAATGGAGATACCAAGTGTGGAAAACTCTCAAGAGTAGCTTTCACAGATAAGAGCAAGGTGCGAGTTAATTCTTTCTTGAACAAGTTCAATAATTTACAATGCGATTTGTAGACTTAACAGTTGACCTAATCTAGTCGATTATAGACTTAAAATCTATATAACTTTGATTAGAAAATATGCTAAAGTTGATTGTAGAGCTCTAAATCTTGTTCATATAACAAAAGTATTCAAGTGAAAATTACATAGACTAATTAACTAACCATCTTTTTCGAGAAAATCGATCAAAAGAATTGAACCTTGACAAAAGCTCTTAATTCTAAGAGCAAGGAGCGAGCTAGTTCCTTCTTGAACAAGTTCAATATTTTAGAATGCGGTTTGTATCCATATGTTTGACTTAATAGTCGACCTAGTCTAATTGATAATAGATTTCAAATCTATACGACCTTGATTAGAAAATATACTAAACTTGATCTTATAGAGCTCCAAATCTTGTTCATATAACAAAACTAGTCAAGTAAAAATTATGTAGAATAATTAATTAACCCATCTTTTTCAAGAAAATCGAACAAAAGAGTTGACCCTTGACACAAGCTCTTAATTCCGAGGTAAGAAATAAAACAAAATATAGACTTAGTACTGGTAGTAAGAGTAATATTATGTAGGTAAAGATAATTAACACAAAACAATAAATAGAAACATGGTACTAAATAAAACAAACCTGAACTATTAATGGACCAAACTTGGTCCACTCCTAAAGCTTTTTTTTTTGCTCCCTGAATTAATTTAGGATGACCAAGTTTGCTCCATCAATGAAAAGTAGGGATCTGTTTCATCTTGCCCAAAATGTAGTCAAAGGGTTGTTATTCTAGGTGGCTCGGCCGAAGTGAGGCGGTGGCCAAACAGTTCCGCCGCCATCATCAGTTACATACGTTAAGGACGACAAAGGCACCAAGCATAGACCTCGACTTCTAAGATCTCGCTTCTGTTCTTCGTCTTCGTTGTCAGTGGGATCCTGATATATATAAGAAGGGTATATTAATGACATAAAACAGCTTTAGCCAATTAAAATAAACTACCATCTTATCTATTGCGCTGCCTAATTTTGTGGTTGCAGACATGCCCTTAGTGGGATGCTAGGGTTTAAGCAAAGATCCCAGATTCTCATTAATCTGACAATTCTATCAAGTTTTTGCTTCCTCTTGCATTGATCCAGAATGTATAATATATCATACTCCTTAAGGGAAATAGTGTTTGTTATTAGGTATATAAAGATTTGAAATTCCATTTTAAAATATCAATCTTGTTGTGGAGAGTACTTCAAACATTTATGTATTAGTTTATTTTTTGGTATTTAAGAATGTGGAATTTATTCCTTAACATGCCTCCAAAAGTTAGTGGCTCTTATGGTTTCATCCCAAAACGTCAACCTTGTTAAGGGTAATTCAAACTCTAATGTGTAAGTTTGTATTTAGGTATATTTAACGATGTGGATTTATCACTTAACAAAATCATCTCTCTTTCTTTCTTTCTTTTTTTCCGTTCCTCCATATGGAGAGAGAGACACAATTCTATGCGAACGAAACAAAAGGAAACGCTAAAACTAAATTTCAAGAGATTAAATGCATTTAATTTTATTCATATATACTTCCGTTGGTATATGAAAAAGATTTGTTCACTTAGTTGCTTACCCCTTTCATTGCTCTGCCGGTTTCATTCCTTGATGACTTCATATAAGGGACAGTTAGAGTCTGCAATTAAACAAGTCAAAATATTAGCAAAAGTAAAAAAGTATGCTTTTTAAGGAAAATAAAATTACGAAAACGATGTAAATTTATGTGAAATTGCAAATTGTCGATTGTGGAAATATAGCAAAGCATTTATTTTACCATTCTGTATGGAAATTTGTATGATTTGTCTTCAAAGCCTAAATGGTGAAAAATAACTATTTAACATTAATCCCTAAAAACTTGTTAAATATCATTTTGTTCATAAAGGTCAAACCATGCAATTAAGCTAATTTTTAATTAAGCCTCACAAATAAGTCAATTCTTAGTTAAAATCCGCAACAGAGTCTACAATGAAGTACCATTCCAAATCAAATTGATCTTCCAAATACTTTAGTCAAAAGTGTCCTAAAGTTGACGCTTCATTTGAGTTTCATTTTCTTCCACTAAAATATTACTTTTCAAATTGAAATAATAATTTTAATTATACGTTTTATGAAACATATAATCACTGCTCACTTTTCAATCATACAATTCTTTAAAAAGTAGAATTTTAACAAAATAAAATGAATTCCAAACATAGACATTGGATTTTCTTAGGAAATATTAAAATTTACACATTTTTTTTTTCTATAGGGTTTCAAAATGTTTTATAGAGTTTCAGAGACATAAATCCTAGAATTTTAGAAATTTTTGTGAGATCTTAGCCCATTTGGTCCTCATTTGTTAAATTTCATTTTTCTCCAAACTTATTTTCAATCATACATTTTATGAGACCCACAATTTTTATCAACTTTTTAACTACATATTTCATCAAAATCTTTTTTTCTTTCTTTCAAAATCTACTAAAAATTTGATTTTTATTCAAAACCAAACAAGGCCTTAATCTATCAAAGATAGTAAAATTTCATTTATCTATATTTTATCTTCCATAATTATAACCTAATCTTCTTTTGCTTATATCTTTCTCTACGCAAGCAATAGCCACTGTTTGATAAATTTATAAATCAATTATAAATATGAATAATGAGATGAATACATAGTAGTAGGTTTTGTAAAATATGTGTATAATCAATTATAATGATATGAATATGTATTGAAATTAATATTTAACTTTGCATTGAATTTACAAATCATTTATAGATATGCAAGTATGCAACCAAAATGAAGCTTAATTAAGTAGATTTATCTGGGCAAAGTTTTTATGACGTGCAAACTTTTACAAGTAGGATTATACTATTTGTACATAAAAATTGTATAAGGGTTTACATAAATGATATGGAGGAAAAAAATTGGATGAAAAATTGAGTGTAATTTAAACCGACAAATGATACAGTGACATATTATGAAGGTGTTTGACACCTATTTTTGTGGCAAATGAATTTTAAAATAGTAGATTGATGGAGGATGTGAGGATAAAAAATAAGCAAAAGTTTTTTATTACGTGTAATAATATTTTAATGAAGAATGTGTATTTAAAAAGAAGAAAGAAAAAAAAAATGTATTTTGATAAAAATAGAATCAAACGATACCTTATGTATTAGTAGCAAAGTCCTTACAAGTATGTATTAGAATGATAGAATGAGACGAAAACATGAGTTCAACATAACTTCAAATACCGAGGAGAATGTTTTACCTCGACTTGGGTTTGAAGGAATTTGATATAACCAATGGCCTCCATTAGTACGGATGCTGTGTCTGTCTGCAATATTCTCCACCCGCATGCAACATCGATTTATGCACCATTAGTAATTAATTATTTTACCAAAAAATTAACTGTAAAAGTAATGTCCTAAGCATGCAGATTATTCTGCTCATTTATCTGTAAAAATTAACTTTACACCAGACGTTACGGTTTTTAGATTCTGTGGCTAGGGGACATGCATACTAAAGTCTCAGCATTCACTTCTCATATGTAGAACATGCTTGCTTGGTTTCGAAAGTTACTTTTTGGAAAATAAGTTAATAATTACTTTTCAAAATATTACACTTTTGTTAGCATAAAAATAACTTTAAAGGATGAAATTTAGCCTACTTTTAAGAACAAAACATGGATGCTCATAAATCACAGGTTTGAGTAGCTATTCAAGGGATTCTATTAAGCACTATTTGATAAAGATTCTTAAAATTTCATTTTTGTTCAAACTCATTTTTAATCACGTTCTTCTAATAAAATAATTTTGTACATAAATTCATAAATTTTTTATACTTTTTAATCACACTATTTTTTTTTCCAGATAAAAGTCATTTTTCACAAAATATATTCTAAAAAATCTACATCAAACATACCATAAATTACATATATATGGTGTGTGCCTAAGTTTTACAAATGAACGGTGACTAGACTTAACAACATCATATTAAGCGTCCGTTCAATCCCATTTTAATGAGATTTTCATTTTTCTGCCGTGGGACCACTTGTCAGTGTCTGTCTTTCCATGAGACTAAAAAAGATTTTGAAAATAAATAAATAAATTGTTGATTTGGTTGTTTAATATTAGTTATTGATTTCCAGGGAAATGCTGTGTACACTTCATGGTGTATACAATGCATTACACCTTTGTCACATGGGGGGTGTCCACGAATATTTTATTGTATATGGACCCCCCTCCATGTGAGAGAAGTGTAATGCTATGTGTACACATTTCCTGATTTCCAACTTAATAATGCTATTTACAATCGCTCACTGCGACAGTCGCCCTGCGTGGCATACACATGGTAAGTGATTATTTGATACATTAATGAGTAAAAAATTACTACATTAATGTATCAAATAATCACCTGCCATGTGTATACCACATAGAGCGACTACCGCAATGAGCGACTATGAATAACATTATTTTTTCCAACTTCCCAAATTACGCTTTCATCTAATGTTGAGCAAGGCATTGATGGCCCGTGGCATTTTTTTGTAAATATCCGTTGAAGAATGGGGTATTTTGGACCAAGAAAATTTCAACGGCTTCTTTGAAAAAATTTTCTCACAATTTACCAGAGCAATGTCAATTTTGAAATCAGAATTCTACTAAACCCATTAAAATTGGGATCAAATAGACGTAAAGTTTAATTTCTTGAAAATCAACTTAGTTACATTTTATCATCTAGCTAGTATCCATAATTACAAATCTTAATATGCATGTTAGATTTTTATTGTATTGTAATTTGACACACGTGGAAGAACAACGTGAGCTCTTTATCTTAGATTACATTTTTCTCTATCTGATTTCTAATTATATTTGTTTCATCCCACAGATCCTCCTTTCATTTTTCAAATGAAGAAGTTGTTTAATATGAAGAAGAAATTTGACCAAATGGTTCACGAATCATCTTAGGGTGGGCTTGGGAGAAGGAAGAGCTTCAACCTCTGTTTTGTGAAAATGAAAATGAGTTGAATAGTGTTTTTTTGAAAAATGAGTAGTTGAAAAAGAATGAAAAATTTTCGATTTACGTGTAATATATGTAAGATTGTATGATTGAAAATAAGAGAGAGAAAAATGAAATGTAATTGAATGACAATTAATGAAGGTCAAACAGGATCTCAGTGCCGAGAGCTTGAAGAGAGAGAAAATCACGATATATAAATTATGTTTAATTGCTAAGTTAGTGCATTGTAAGGGTGAATCCATATGTATATTTGAATTCCCCTTCGAAAATATTACCAAGGACGTGTATATTTGTAAAATACATAAACCTACAAGACTTTCTTGAATTGAAAAATAAATCATCTTAGGCTAAATGTGAGGTTAATTATGATGTATGAAGAATTTCTGATTTAAAAAAAAACAAAATTACCTTGCCAAAAGGTGCTACTAACTGTTGAAGGGAAGCAATTCTCTCTCCCAATTTCTCTTTTCTAACCTGATAAATTCAGTTCAAAAAAGACACGAAAAATAATTAAAAAACTGAGCTTAATTATTAAAGACTGCTAATTAATTAATTTTTAAAATGAATGCTAACTATTAAATATTCGTTAGCAATACTAGTATTTAACACGAGTCTGTGAGTCATCAAAGTAAATTTAGGCCTCATTTGTTTTTTATTTTTGGAAGAATGAAAATGAAAAATATAGTCGTTACGAGCCCCACATCAGAGATGAAAATTCAAATTTGGTGACTTGATGTGATAAATAACGGTCATATTTTTTATTTTAATGAGAAAATAATAAAAAAAAAACGGGGGCTTAATTTAAATGTTGAAACATGAGAATCTTTGTATTGAGTGTATATCTATTATATAGATTAACCCTATTGCTAAAGATCACAGGTACCTTAAATGGTGGGCAAGAAGCGCGTGGTTCTATACGCGATTTTTTGGGTGCCTTTGGCTCCTTGGTATTGTTGCTTCGTTTTGCTTCTGCAACTCCATTACTAAAGGGTGATGTCTTTAAAACCAAACCAAAAAAAAAAAAAAAAAAAAAAAAAACCCAAAAAAAGAAAAAAAAAAAAAAAAAAAAAAAAAAAAAAAAAAAAAACCCAAAAAAAGAAGAAAAATTTATCAGAACAATAATGGCTATCTTGGCAAAATCCATTGATAAAAGGACTCAATTTTACTGGAAAAAAAAAAGTATAAAGGTGCATAAAAATGCATAAAGCTGAGGAGGCCTTTAAATGGAGAAAAGGGAAGGCTTTCCTTTTGGTATATCAATCTATTTGAAAGGAGAAAAAGAAAAAGCAAAACGGTAGTATTTTCTTCTCTCTTTTTCCTCAAACAAAAAATAGGGAAAAAAATATTAAAACTCAGAAGAAAAACACTTTCTGTGGCTGTGCTTTTATCCCCGATACTGTATAGATATTTCTGACACAGTTTCGTCCCGTAAATATATAAAATCTGCGCGTTAATATGAAGTAAATATAATCCAGATAGAAACATTGAAGAAAAACTGGAATGTATATAACGTTTTAGTCGAAAAATTATGAAGAGAAACAACTGATTTATAGAGATACTAACAGTCAGGGGTATTGTTAAAGCTTCGTCAAAATCTATCAGCATTTATGTATACATGCATAAATATACGTATTGCTAGATCCAATTATGATGGCAATTCTATCAAATTAGTATTGACAGCAATTACTACCTAACGAAAACTGGAGAAAAATGAAGGAAAAGGAAATGCAAACCTTATTAGGGCAATTCATTGGCATTTGGTTTGAGTGCTGCATATGTTCAAGGCCATAACAAAGACCTTCTTTGTAGAGGCCTAATTCATTCTGTGAATTGGGGCTCATAAAATTTCCGTTAAATTTTGAAGCTGTAAGGAGATCTAGTGCCTGCAAGTTCATGTTCATATTGCCTGAATTCGCTAATGGTGCTGACTGCAGATTGAAATTTGAAACATTTATACTTGGAAATATCTGACTGAAACCCCTTCCACTCTGTGTTGATCCATTAATTCCTGTGCTTGAAGAGTTGGAGTACAAATTTCCTCGAGAAAAATTATGCCCATTTAAAAGATTTCCAGAAGAAAACGGTCTAAGCAGAAGCTTCGTGCTGAGATCCTTCAATGGCAAATCTCTTAGCTCGCTATTCTTATTGTAGTTCGAGGGATTTAAGCGAAAATCTTCGATGCTTGATGATTGGCTGTTTAAAATCTCTGTGAAATTAGGGTTAAAATTATCTGAAAATTCTTCCTTAACTCTTTCAGATTGTAAATTTCCTGTCGCATTATCCCAATGAATTAATCCCGTTTCTGGAGTCATAAAAATATTCCACGAAGGGGGTGGGTTCTGGTTTTGCTGCGCCTGCCTTGTATTTATAATGCCTCCATTAGGGTATATACTCTCTGAGTTTCTGCAAAATCAGTTATGGGAATCACTTGTATTTCAAGCGCTAGTTTTCAAGACGAAACATTTTTAATCAACACATTCAAATATTAATTGTATGTTGTGTAATTGATGCACATCGAATCACATAAGAATATAAGTAAAATAAAGGAGAGTATACCAAGTTCTAAAAAATAAATAAACCACAGTGATTCTGAAGAAAGTATAGCCAACCCAAGAATCGTAATTGATTGATTTACTCGTTTATTTAAAAAGCTCAGTTGAGGGTTTTTTTTTGTTAAAGGTTCCTTGTTTCGAGAGAGATATATATAGAAAGATAACGAGAGAGAAAGAAAGACTTACGAAATGGTGTCGGGAGTCCAGGAACGAGAGCTTCCAACTCCATAGCAAGAAGTAGTAGCTAAAGAAGAAAAGCCAACAAGTTGATGATGATCTTGAGGATGATTTTTCTTTTGTTGATGAATATTTGCAGACTCCATAATGAAGTGATAATTTTTTAAACACACTTGAAAATCCCAAGATTAATAATTAATATCCAAACCGAATCTCTCTCTCTCCCCCTCCCAGCTTCTTTTCTTTCTCTAGATTCAAAGAAATAGTATTTCAGTTGATGCCTCCAAAACACACAACTCTCCTTTGCTTTTAGCACCTTTTCGTATACAAGTTTCCTCTTTACTCTTTCAATCTTTTTCCTTAAAGCAGCCTTGAAATGAAAGGAAAGGAAGAGAGAACATATATCAATGACTATACCCTTCTATTCAGCCCTCAAACAAACATTTTTCATTTTATTTTATTTTTTTCTTCTTCTGTCAAAACTTTTTTGTGAAAAACAATTATACTCTCTATCTCTCTGCAATTACAAGAAGATCATTATAGTTTCTCCATGCCATGATTAAGATCCCTGCCTTCGATCCCAAGGCTTTCGACAAAAGTCTGTGGAGAGAAATGATGCAGCCATGCGGGATCTCTCTATATCTATCTATTTCTTTCTCTCTCTCGCATCCACATGTTAGTAGTATTTCTATTTGTATTCAGGTATATTAAGGAGAATCAGAAGAGAGGTGTCCCGAAGAATGGATGATCTGTTTGGCTATGTTCTTTTTTGTGGTCCAATAAATATCATTATTTCTTCTAAGGTTAACAGAGAGAATAATGCCCAATCCAAGAAAGAAAGGGATGAAAATGAAGGTAGGGTCCATAGGATAATTTCACCCTAAATAACTCATGAAAATGTGAGAAAATATTATTTGCTGATTAAACCACTATAAATCATTGTAATCTTGTCTCTTTGTTGGTTAATATCATTAGGCCAAAAGAAAAATGATGGGAAAAAGTCGTTTGTTACAATGATTCTGGTTAACATGTTTTACCCTTTGCAAATCACCACAAGTTTCAAATTTCTTCACTAACTATCAATGACACAGTTTTCATCTAATGGAAATTATATGTTGGTGGTGATTTAGCCAAGGCACTTTTTGGTTAGTGTTAATTCAGTCAAGCAATAGAATTAGTAGATTTAAGCTATAAGATCCTTTTTGGTTAGTGGCAATAATGGTTTGAAGAATGATAATTAATTAAGGGTGTAAAGAGCGATGACTATGTTAAAGGACTTGGTTATATCAATGACATCGATGGAATTAAGATGATGAGCTCCTTAGGAGGGGAGACTAAAACAAGTTTTTGCTCGTATATAATTGATATAACATAAAAGTTTTGATCGCAATAATTCGATATGATGTTTCTATTTTAATATTACTAACTAAGAAAATAAAAAAGTAAACTAGGATAATTATATAATTTCAGAATGGTTGCTTCTTTAAAAATGTATATGAATAATCATTACTTTTTGTTTCCTCTTTTTGTTTTATATTCCAAGTATGCAGAAATCTAAATTGTAAAGCATAAAGGAAAAAATTATGAAAACAAATTAAAAAGCGTATCATAGATAGACATAATAAATACAAGAAGAATGAACAAAAATACAATAAACTTATAAGTGGAACAATGAAATAATCCACGATGAATACATACATGATTTTCATCATTTCTGTCAGAACTACGACCCAAAGGGTTACTAAATAGCCCATGCCATATATGGACGGCTATTGGATCACAACATGATGTCAAGTTGACGTTTCTATTACATCATATTCTCTTAGGGTAATGATAGATGTCGTTCTTGGTACTTCACTCCATGTGAAGAGAAAAATATAGCGAATCACGCTATTTGTACAAATTAAGTTGACAAATTACGTGTTGACAATATCTGGATTAATCATTTCAAAAATAATTTTTTAAATTAATGAAAATCGAGGGTTTAGATCTTGAGAGCACTTAATTTGTAAACAAACATTGTACAAGTAGATTAATTCAAATATAGCTCGCCATCTAATGTATTTTCCTGTTTTGATCCTGGTTAGTTTTTAGTGGATCACTACTCCAAAAATACTCTTTTGCTACACTCAAAAGACAACATTCATTGATTAAATGTTGTTAAAGGAATTTCTAGCAACATTCTAATAAGTTAATGTTGCGATCAGTTAATTTTATTGAGTTTTAGCAACATTCTTTAGATGAATGTTGCCAATATCACTTTAGTTTAACTTTTTGAACATTGCAAAAATATAACACTTTTGCAACGTTCAACGCTCGTTGCAAAAAAACCTTAAGACAATGTGCGTTGAATGTTGTGAAAAATATTAAGACAATGCGTTGAACGTTGTGAAAAATTTTAAGACAATGTGCATTGAACGTTGCAAAAAACATTAAGACAACATGCGTTGAACATTGCAAAAAACCTTAAGACAACAAGTATTAAACGTTGCGAAAAATCCTAATGCAACACTCATTGACCGTTGCAGAAAATATAAAGATAACGTTCAATGAATGTTGTGAAAAACTTTAATGCAACATTCATTGAACGTTGCAAAAAACCGCAATGAATGTTGCAAAAACCTTTCACTCTATGGCAATATCAAAGCCTACAACATACGCTCGAACGTGCAAAAGGTCTATAGCAACGTTTTTTGACTGTTGCGAAAGGTAGTTTTTGTTGTAGTGGATTGATTTTATTTTGTACTTTAATACTTCTTTTTGTTATTGACAATCTTGATAAATAGAACATACTAAAGAAGATTTGGTGTTTGAAGCTTGGCGATTCAAAAAGGATTTTGAGCTCTTAGCTATTGAGTCTTTTTTTTCAGGATTAAAATTAATCACGCTTCAAGGGTAATTTCCATATTTCGTTTGTGTTAATTTTTCAGTTTGATTGTAATGCAAATGTAATTAATTTAGTCAAATTTAGATATTGCATTTTTATTGTAAAATTTTTGTAACTAATATTCTCTACTACTATTTTTTCTTAAACTTTCTCTCATTTCTCAAAAATAAAAACTCAGCTACATCAATAAATTTTGTAAATATTCTCATGCTGATCTGATCCTAGAATAAAGGGAAAAAGAAATTATTTTTATATGAGTTATTTTTCTACCATACCCTTGCAAGTGAATTAATCAGGAAACTTATAAGCAGGATGAGTAGCTTATAGTAATAGTTTGTCAATCATCTCTCTGGCAGTGGCTAGCAAGAAAAGCCTAACCATAGATCCTGCAGCCATTTACAATTCATATAATGTGACATACACCTGTGTTTATGTACCTTTCTCTTCTTTTCATTATTTTTCAAATGATCTCTCTCCCCATCAAAGCCAAGTTGTGCAACTAGCTAGGGTTTCCTATCTTTCAGTACTATGACAAATTAAATTTTATTCTCAATTTCTTTCGATTCAGTTAAATAAGAATAGTTGCTCGAATAAAACTGATACAGCATAAGCATGAAAGAACTGTGATTACAATATCATTATTTTGAAAAAATTGAAAATTAATGAAATCAAATGAAGAATTTGAGGAAAAAAACTCCATTTTTTATAAAGTCCAAACAAAACTGCTCGTCTGATACTTGTAGACCTGGAGCATGTTTGGAATCCATTAAGAACACCTCCTCCAAGAATAATTATATGGTTTAGTACGGTCTGTCTTTTATTTTCTCATTTTCTTTAGGTGCATTTTCTTTATTATAATTTAATAATGAAGTGTGACAAAAAATTTACATGATAGAGTTTCTATCACGAATTTTTAGAGGATAAAAGTAAATGTAAAATAAAATAAAGATGTGAGAACCAGAGCATTCTCTGATGATTTTGTTTGTTTGTGGTCATGGTATAATTAATTATACAAGTGAGATATGGATCAGAGAAAAGAATTAACTTTCCAATTTATAAATAAGGAGGAATAAGCTGTCAATTAATTATTCCATCAAAGCAAAAATCTATAATTATTTGATTAGGCCCACAAAAGTTCAAATCAAGACGAAAAGGTGATAGGGGAATGTGAGATCAGAGTATGGGCAAGCTTGCCTTTGCTTTTAGCCCTTTTTCCTTTTAGCCTTGCAGCATGCTTACACATTCTACACCTTATATTAAAGGTTGAACTCCAACCTTGAAAGTCCCTATCGTCCCAATCCTGAAGTATCATGAAGGAGGTAAATTGAAGGATGTTTCTCAACAGGTCAAGGAAGAAGAGTTTGTCTGTACACTGGTGCTTATAAAGAGTCTAATTTCATATCTCAGGAATTCAACCCTCACACTGTGACTGTCAGTAAGATTAAGATTACCTCACTCTTATCCTTTGCATCACTAGGATATGTCCCAAGGGGCCATTCTGCACCTTATATTTATTGTTTTATACTATGCTAAACACAAAAATTCACAAATAATTAAATTATCGTTCTTGTGATCCTTTATACGTATTTTTAGATAATTTGATTTAATGTGAATATAGAATATAAAAAAGTTAATATTTCGAATCTCGTCATCAACAATTTAAAAACTTAGTACATTATCGAATCTCCCATGGACATAAATAACTCCGTTGAAGATAAGATTTAGTTAATAACATCTTTATATAGTTCCTTACCTTATTAATGAACTCGTTCAACACCAACATTCACATATAAATTATCTTTCTTGTTCAAAACTAGTTATCAATGTTAGACGCTCAAACGAATGTAAGAAATACTAAAAAAGATTTGATAGTCAAACTTATTTGAGGGTAAGACTTAATTGATTTTTTTATTGTTCAAAGCTTTTCTTCTTTATAGAGAGGAAATACCATCCTTTCCATTGATTTTCACTTTCCCATGCTTATTATTCTCAATATATATTCCAAGATTGATTTCACAAAAGGCTGTTTTCTGCATCATGGTTTGTTACAGTACACCATATGTGCTGTTTGCACTTTCAAGAATAAAAAAAGATTCGATTGTAAAAGATAAAAGTTAAGTTTAAGCTAATAATGTTCTGTAAAGATAATTAAAAAAAATAAAAAAAAATTGTGCAATTAGACCTATGATTATTTAATGATGATTATTTGTGAAATCATATATACATAATCAACCCAAACCTTATTATAGAATGATTAATAGAAATATGTATACGTATGTATATATGTACGTATGTTTGATGTCTAGCTTATTTTGCATATGTTTCTCCTTTAAAATTACTTGTACTCTCAAGTTAACAATTCAGTAAATTGGTTAACTACTAGTCAGACTATTCGGAAAAAAAGGGGGAAAACCATCGAAGTAAAAATCGAACTAATCAATGATGAGAAAATTATTTCTACAATGACGTTTTAAAATATATTATGTTTATAGATGTAATTACATGTAGCTGTACAAATTATTTCCAGGGTAAATTTGTAACTCCACAGCCAGAACTATGATTTCATAAAGAATCTTAAACCCTAGCATGGCACTCAAGTAATAAACTTTACACGTTGTCTTTTAGTTAGAAAAAACAAAGTTTGCAAGGAAAAATTATTAATCAGAACATTTTGAAATTTGTTTAGGAAATAAAATGGGATCTACATTACAATACTAAATAGAATTTTTTGCATAACATTATTCATATCATAAAATTAACTTCCCTCACACTATTTAGCGACAAAAAACTTCAAATGCAAACTGTGTTGCTCATAAGTTCAAAACCATGTTGAACAAATGTCATTCGTCCAATCGCAAATAGTAACAAATGCAGTGTCTGTCGCTAATTACGTAGGTGATAGTAATGAATGTCATACATTGCTAACTCTTCATCGATGAAAACGTGTTTTTAGTAGGGTATGATTCTATGTTCATATTTTTATTCGGCTTAGAAATTAGTAAAGAATTACTAAAAAACTTAATAATCTTGAACTCAACTAAATGCAAATAAGAGTTGTGAAGGTTCATGTATATTTCTAATTATTCTTTGAATCATGTTATTTGCGGTCACTCACTGTTACAGTCGTCCTACATGATATATATGTGGCAATTAAAAATTTGATGTATGAGGTAAGAAAAACTACCACATTAATACATCATATCACAAACCGCTATATAGGATGTCACGTAGGGCGACTATCGTAATGAGCGACTATAAAAATAGCATTACTCTTACTTCTTGTTCCTTCAAAAGGGTAACAATTCATGTCACTCAGCAATTAACTCATTCTCATTTAATCCGCTCCTCCCTTTAATGCGAAAACATTTAACACGACCATGTTAAAAAAAAAAAGAACTTCTGACAAATCCAACTAAATTAACCCTACTTAATCATAGAGGAATTATAGACTCCCAAATGCAACTATCTTTTCATTTAAAAATAATTGAGTATGCATGATACTTGATAGTCAAGACTAAAAGTGAGTACTACTTTAACCTAAAATATAATAATTAAAAAGAGACAACTTGATATGGTATTACAAATGCAAATATAAATATTTCAAGAAAAGACTATCAGAATAGCATACATATTATTTAAAAGTGTGGGGGAGAGAGCATCAATTTGTCATATGAAAACCACAAGGTATGAGCTTCTTTAATGGCAAGTCTTAATCAGTCAATTTCAAAGTCAAACCCCCCACGGCATTAGTACTTTATTGCGATTTGTTGATAGATTAAATTAATTAATCCAAAGCCACTTTTGAAATAATTAGTTCTTCAACATTAAATAACTTTCATAATCTAATGTTTCGAACTATTCGTATTTGACGTTCTAGATTGATTTGTGTGTGGATGAACAGATTGATTCATAACACTAACTAATATATAGCAATAAGTGATAACGCTTTTTCTAAGTCTAATAACATTTTTCAAATTAATCTCACATTTCATTTAAAAGATTAAATCATTACATGATTATATTTTCAGCGTGTTCTCTTAAATTGAGATATCTTCTTTGTTATGAATTTATTTCTAGAAAATTTAGGCTTATATATAAAATTTGGTTCAAGGAATTTTTTTCTAGGGATAAGTGCATAATAAAGGGTGTGTGTGTGTGTGTATAAATTACGTATTAGGGTTTTAGTTATCTCCTTTCTTTGTTTGTTTCCTTTTTCCATTGTCTCTTCTCACACACATATACACCTACTTGGTCGTTATCGTTTGGTGTTTCATTAAACTTATAGATACGTGTATAATATAAGTTGTACATGCAAATCAATTAAATTATAACTAGATAATTACTCACCTCTCATATAAATTCATTACGTATGTTTTAACTAGGTAACAGGAAAATCTTTTTCATTTTCATAAATTTGGAAAGCAACTTTTTTTCAGATGTGAAAAGAATTTCCTGACTTGCTTTTGCTTACCTATATCTAGGGAGATACCACTAAGAGCAAACAAAATATGCATTATTATTATTATTATTATTTATTATATTTTTTTTTTTGCCGTCTCTACACACACAAACACGGGTGGGAGTGTGCGTGTATGTGTTACATACATATGGCAAAACCCTTAAAAGCAGGTCTAAAGTTGGAAGACTTAAAGGTGTTTGAGAGGAAGACAAGGCACTGGAGTTGGGAGAATCTACTTTCTCAATCTAAGGGCATTAAATCTAACACTAGGGCCATTCCCCCACACCCAGCTGAGAAACTTTGCACTCATTTTGATATATTCTCTTCTAGAGATAAGTTTTAAGAATTTGGGTCCATTAAGCCTAAACTGGTACTTGCTGTTGCACTAGGAGCCGTTGCGCCAGGTGCTAAAGCATGGGCGTTGGCCCCATTATTTCACATTATAATTTTTCTCTTTGTTATTTTCAACAACATAATCTTTCATAAAATAACATCACATTCACTATTCCAAAAATTAAAATGCCGAATAATGGAGGCCAAACGAAAGCGATATGAATATTTTAGATTTTGTCACTTTGTTTCATATATTATTACTTTTACTCAAAAATATAGTGAAAATAAATTTTGCAGGCAAGAATCAAAGTTTTGCCACCGAAGTATTGAAACTTTGTATAAAAAAAATGTTTCATGAATTCTCTTGAAAGTTTATAATTTCCATACAAATAAATGCATTTGCCTGCTTTTAATCCAGATCGATTTTTGATACTTATTTAACTCCACTTTTTTTTTTTCTGAATATTTGTATCATTTCAAAGATTTATCCGACCAATATGAGTTTATTATAAGAGATAACTTGGAATTTTTCGTGTCGATATGTTCGATTGTATTCTTACAAGGTTCAATAGACCTACTTGACTAAATGTCAGGTCCATGCTCCTCAGTAACACAATTTTGAGTAGCACAAATGAAAAGGTAATATATATGCATTTTCCACGTTTGAAGGCAAATAATAATAATAAAAAAAAAAGAGAAAAAAAAGAGGAGATTGGAAATAAAGTGTTTTAACTTTTAAATCAAGAGGTCTAACTCTAATCTCTTTCGAAAACCTATACAATAAGTTAGGTAAACAACAAGCTATGATATTAGTGAGAATCAATGTCTCTTTTCTCTTGTTCTCTGGCTTGTTGAGGCACATCCTGTGATTTACCTTCCTCACAAAGTTTTGGGGAAGGGACAGTGGGGCCCTCAAGGTTGGGATTCAACCTTTTGAGAATCAATGTCTTTTACATATGAAGTTTAATGATACAAAGGCTATTCGAGGCATGGAAAGAAAAGAAAAGAGAATAAAAGGGAAAGATAAAATTTCTGATTATGAGAAAGGTATTCTTGCATATATAAAGGAAAGACAAGCTATACATATTTCCTATAAAAACTGGACAGCAACATTCCTTGGATAACCTTAAATGTTGAAAACTTCCGGAATTTTTGGGCTATGTCTTGTTCTTATATTTCAAGTTCGACAAGATTCTTGAATGCCTAAAATGTTTTTTTTCACTTTCACACAAATGGATAATTGCACTCTGATGTTTGGTTTAAAGGCAAGTGAAATTTATCTTGATTTTATAAAATATAATTTCTTAGTAAACATTTTTAAGCTTGAATATGACCTTTTTTTTTTTTTTTTTACTTTGAAATATATTAATAAATAATTTTTTTTTTAAAACTTAAAAGAAAGGGAAAAAAGGTTATTGAAACACGTTCTAGTACTTGTGACTGTATCCAGTCTTGCACTTTTTTCCAAACCAATATAAAGATGTAGTATTTATTAATAATAAAAGAAGAGTAAAAGTTAGAATGAGTCACAACTTGACTTCTAATCAATTAAAAAACATAGAACGAGAAAAATTAAACTAGCTTAAGCATTAAAAGCTCATGCCAACCTCAAAACATACATCAAAATCAGGAAAATTAGGTTTGAGCCTTCCAATCTTTCACGTAGTGTGATGTGTACTTTACCTTCAAATGTGGTATCCTAGATTCCAATCCATTTAAATTTATACATTTGATCTTGCAAAATCAAATCTTCAATGTGAATGTGTTTCGCGCGGGTTAGTCGTTAACAATTAAAAGAGGTCAGACGATTGTGTAAGGGACAAACCTCTTGAGACAAAGTCCCAAAAAGGG
>NW_019230035.1:245708-252850 GCF_002742605.1 Olea europaea var. sylvestris
TGGGCTGAATTTTTATGTGTCAACAATTACCCACCAATATGGCAGAATTAATAATAATTATTAAATTTTGCCATATTCACTTTGTGTTTCCAGCAACATTCGAGATTTCCAAGAATTTCAATCATTGTTTCCTTCCATAACTTGAAAAGGTGCGTCGTTTTGCAAACCCTTATAACCCCCAAACACGCCATTTCACTGCACCATTAAATCACGCCTCAAATTTTTGCGTCTCTCCCACGATTTACTATTCATCTTTTGCTTCCCTGCTACGTAACTTTGAAAAATTTCGTTCCATCTCAAATGGCTACTTCACAATCTCAAGCTGGCGACTCCTTTAGTTTTGATGACTTTCAGAACCTTCTGAGTCGTCCATACATAACTCCGAGTTTTCTCGCGCCCGCCGATGTCGAACGCAATGAGTTCTACTTAGGTCATTTCTTCAACAATGCAGAGGCAGTCGAACAGGCGGCGGTGGGTCAGCTGTTTCCTTGTACTCAAGACCCTCCATTTCTAAACTCTCTGCCGCTAGGGCCACTTCGCGAAAGAGGTATTCGCATTTGACCTAAATTTGATGTAGCTTTCCGCAGGTGGCATGCTCGTCTTGTGGGCCATGGTCCTACTAAGGCACTTTTTGATAATACTAGGATTTCTGATTTGTTAGAAATCTCTATTCGTCCCCTACTTTTGATTCAGCACTTTTTTCGATTGCTTTGAATTTTTGGTCTTCTGAGTATAATACCTTTGTTTTCCCTCTTGGCCCCATGTCTATTACTTTAATGGATGTTCGGGCCCTAGTGAATCTACCACCTTTGGGCGATACCATTTTTCCTGGTATCTTGGTTTCTGGTGGCGCCCCAAAGTTTGGTAGAAACTATACCGAGTCTTATTCAAGCCTGCAAACCCTTCACAATCATTCAAGCGCTGAGCCTTCCCATACTGAGCGAGTGGCTTTTCTTCTAGTTTGGCTTTGTAAATATATTTTGTGTGTGCCAAGTATAAAGCTCTCCCTGAGTTATTTACCCATAGCGCATGAATTGGCACGTGGCAGGCCTTTGAATTTATGTTCTTTCTTTTTGGCTGCCCTTTATAGAGGCATGACCTCTCTTCAAACTCAATTGAAGAATGGTACATCTCCCACTGGTAGTGGACTTCTTTGGTTCACTCAACTGTGGTTGAGATCCTATTTTCCATTGCTTGGTGCTCCATCAATTTCTCCCTCCTCTGCTAGCTGTTATGGGATAGCCATGGAGCCCTTGACTACTATAAATATGTCCAAAATGGACATTTTTTCATTCTTTTATTCTTTGGATTCAATCTCTTCATTTTTTTCCTTTTCCTCCTTTTTTAACTCCAGACTATGTACATCCCCCCCTCCACTATAGACAGCGCGAGCACCTCCCTGCTCATTTGGATCCAGTTTTTAACCGGGATGGAGCTATTTCATGATATTTTAACTGGGACCAATGCCAAGGCAGGGGTAGAAATTTATGCTCCCCAATTTTTTGCTCGCCAGCTTGGTTTCAGCCAAACTTGGCCTGTTCCTCCTTGCTATTCAAGGAACTTAATTGACCGTTTTCATATTATTTATAAGGCGGAGGCAGAGGCTATAAATGCTCGCAATCTTCTTTTAACCAGCTATTTTTCATTGCCCCCCTTCAATTCTAGCCACGTCGTCCATCTTCTTTTTGAACAGCTCTGGCCGTCAGTGAAGCGCAGATTATTTGCGGTTGATGCCAATCGTGCCTTTCATTCACTAGACCAGCCGAGCATTTCTTCCCCTCCTCCTGTTTTAGTCACTCCTTTGTCCACCCGGAGTCCTTCTCCTCCTCGTCGCGCTAAACAGTCTGCTCGTCCATCTTCTTCTCTCCCTGCCAAGCCTATTACAACCAAGAGTGCCCCAAACCGCAAACGGCCAGCCTCAGCATCTCCCATTCTGGAGGATGATGTTGGTGATGATGATGATACCCCTCTTATCGTCAGGAGGAAGGTAATTAAATTGGTTTACTCACAAGCATACTTCTCCATACTTGAAACTTTTCTGTGTGCTGATGATTTTTTTGATTTCTCAGAAAAGTCCAGCCTCTCCTTCAAAGGTTTTGGCATCAACAGCTCCTGCTCCATCATCCTCCGCTGAGGCTGCTTTATCCAAACCGGTTGATGAGGGGACTACGCTTAAAGAGACATCTTCAGTCCCAGAATCCTCATCACAACCCATGGATGAGCCACCTTCTTCCCAGGGCGTCAACCCCCCAAACATCGAAGTAGAAAGTAATTCAATTTTTTGATGCCTTACCTTTGTTTGTGCTATTGGTTTCTGATTTGTTGCTCTTGAGTTTTGCAGATACTCCTTTGAGTCTGCCCGTTGTGGCAACATCTTCTTGCTCAGACAAGGGGAAGTCCTCACGAATGGAAGAATCATTGGTGGCAGACTTGGCTGAGGACATGCCATCTTCCACGATTGTTGATGAGGTAATATTTGCTTCACTTTTATTTCTATCTTGTTCGTTGTAGTGAGAATCTTTAATATTGGCAATTTTCTTTGCAGGATGCTGACAAGATTGTGCGTTCTATCCAAGACTTGTTCACTTCCTGGGGGCAAGTCAAGACGTCTCGCCCTGCTTCATCTGATCGTCCTGCTACTTCTTCAGAGGAAGATTTGAAGTTCCTCAAGCAGTCGATATTTGAGTACATGTCATTCATGGATATGGACATTGGTAGGGCTAGTGCTGCCAGACACAAGGATAAACTTGAGCATTTGAATGCGAAATTGGAGCAAGCACTGACGCTTCCGTCGCTCAACCTTTCTGCCGATTTTAAAGCGACGTTGAAGGTTATCCACTCTGAGGTCCTTTCTTTGCTGGCCAAGAATGCTGAACTAAAGGCCAAAAGTACTTAATATCTTCGAGCTGTATCTGAGAAAGAGTCTTTGCGTATGGAGATCAACAAGGCCGAGGACGAGTTGAAAGAAATCTCTTCCGAAGTCATGATTGAAGACTCTTTGATGGTTAATTTGGCTGCTCAGATGAAGGAACTTCAAGCCAAAATGGACGACTGCAAGACGAGAATGGCTGCTAAAAAGCGCAACGCCTCCCAGGGAATTGAACGAACTAAGTCTTTGGTTGAGCAGTACAAGAAGTTGGAAGTTGATGATGATGTCGTGGCTGAATTGAACATCACTTCCTCTCGGCAGAACGTGGATTGGGAAAAATTTAGGGAACGAATTCGTTCAGTGTGGGGTGGACTGTAATTAAGACATATGATGCTTTTTTCTTTTGTAATTTGATTTTTCCTTTGTAACTTTGTTCATCATTAATGAACATATATATTAACTTCTTGTGCATTTATTTGACGTTTGTTTTTTTTTTTTTTTAGTCGTCAATTCTTCAAGCATTTAACTGTTTTGTGCTAAAAATTTTGCCCATTTTCTTTTGATATTTTCACCACTTTTCCCAAGAATTTGGGCTATTTAATTCCATTTACTAGGCAGAATGTGGCTGCTCATATTCTGTCTCTTTATTTCCACCCCTATAAATGCACGGATGCTTCGCATTTTCCATCTTCCATCTTCATCTTCATTTTCTTCTTCTAAACCAATTTGCTGCCATTGTTTGGCACTCTGACAATCAATCCGATCCGAAACCTTCGTCTTTCTATAAAAATGGACTGTTTAGTCCGCCCATTTTGCTATTTGCCCTGATATCACCTTTGGTGTGGGAGGTATAGGAAATATTTTTTGGCCAGCAGCAAAGTTTTTACCATCGAAGTTCTTCCCATCGTCTCTTTGTCCTTTACAAGGAGTCGATGATAGAAGGCAATTTTTGGAATGCTTGCTGGCCATCTTGCTTGCTGAGAGTGCTTCTCAGCCTCTTTGTCCGCCATTGCAGCGATGCATTTAGGAAGGTGGTGAGGCCAGTCCTTACTCGGCGATCAATTTACCGTTAATGAATCTCACGTGCTTGGTGTCATCTAAATCTTCCAAGTGATACGCTCCATTGGGCAACACACCGTTTATTTTGTATGGTCTTTCCCAATTGAGCGACCACTTCCCGTACTTTGGATCCTTGCTATCCAAAGGGAGTATCGTCTTCCAAACTAGTTCACCCATGCTGAACGACTTGGCTATGACTTTTTTATTATAAAACTTAGCCATTCTTTGTTTTTGAACTTGCAATCTATCTAAGACGTCCAATTTTAATTCGTCTAATCCCAATAAATTTTGAACTAGTGATTTGGCATACTCATCATCATTCAACTTATGTTGCAAGCACAGTCTAATCGATTGCATGTTGATTTCTATAGGCAAAACGGCCTCCTGTCCATAAACAAGTTGGAAAGAAGTAACTTTGGTACTTGACCGAGGTGATGTTTTATAAGCCCATAAGGCCTTGTTCAGACATTCGTGCCAATTTCTGGCATTTTCATCTATTATCTTTCTGATGATATTTTTTAGAATCTTATTAGAAGATTCTGCTTGTCCATTGGATTGAGCGTAGTATGGTGTGGAGTTTACTAATTTAACCCCAAACTCGCTTAAAAATTTGTTCACTTGATCCCCATTCAAAGATGTTCCGTGATCATCAACGTTTGTGAAATTCCAAACCTATAAATGATGTGATAACGGATAAACTCTATAACATTCTTCTGGGTGATCTTTTTCAAAGGTACCGCCTCTACCCATTTGGTGAAATAGTCGGTTGCAACTATAACAAAAGTATGTTGCTTAGACGATGGGGGATAAATCTTCCCTATCAAGTCTATCGCCCAACCCTTGAACGGCCAAGGTTTAATAATAGGTGTCATCTCTCGCGCTGGTGCCCTTTGTATTGGACCATACTTTTGGCATGCTAAACAATTCTTTGCATACTGAACGCATAATTCTCCCATCTTTGGCCAAAAAATATCCACTCCTAATAATTAATCATCTCATCCTTTGGCCAGCTTGATGAGCTCCACATATCCCTTCGTGCACCTCATCTATGATTGTCTTGGCTTCTTGCAAACTTTCACACTTTAGTAATACACCATCAGAGCGTTTCTTAAACAACTCTTCATCTATTAGTGTATAGTTTAGCAAATACAGCTTCATTCTCCTACTAATCCCTCCATTAGGTTCCTTAAGGAACATTTTAATCTCTGTTCTCCAATCCATTGCATCTCCATCTTGTATGCAGTGAAATTCAATCTTTCTCGCCCTTCTTTGAGTCACTGGCAATATGATTCCATATTCACAAGTAGACTTCCAATTCTTTGAGTATCCTGAGGCCATTTGGGCTAACTTATTTGCCACGTCATTATATATCCTATTAACGCATTGAAGTTCT
This sequence comes from Olea europaea var. sylvestris, assembly GCF_002742605.1. Taxonomy (NCBI): domain Eukaryota; kingdom Viridiplantae; phylum Streptophyta; class Magnoliopsida; order Lamiales; family Oleaceae; genus Olea; species Olea europaea. The sequence goes on from NW_019230035.1 coordinate 251,030, forward strand.
ACTTGATCGAATTCTTCCAACAACTCTTGGGCGATCTCATATTGATTTATAATGGAATCACTTTGGCATTTAAAATCACCAATCAATTGGTGGATTACCAATTGAGAATCGCCCCTAACAATCACATTTCTTACTCCCATATCTATCATTAGTTCTAGGCCTACAATCAAGGCTTCATATTCGGCCTGATTGTTGGTGCACATTCTGTCTAAAGTGAATGCGAACTTGTAGCAAATCCCTAAAGGATTAATCAATGCTACTCCTACTCCTGCACCTTTAGAGGTTTTTGACCCATCGAAATACAATACCCAATGTTTTAACTCGAACGAATTGATTTCTAGTTCAATTTCTTCAGGTATGTCAAGGCATGGATAATCGGCTAGAAAATTAGCCAAAGCCTGATTTTTGACTGCCTTTTGAGGTATATATTGTATCTCAAATTCTGATAAAACTAGTGTCCAAAGGCATACCCTTTTGTGTAAAATAGGGCGCGAGAACATATACTTAACTAAATTTACTTTAGAAATTAAATAAACGGTTACGGGCCGTAAATAAGCCCTTAATTTTGTACATGTGAAATACAATGCAAGACATAATTTTTCGATAGCAGAGTAATTACATTCACATTTCGTTAACCGTCTACTTAAGTAATAAATTGCCCTTTTTTCACCAAATTGGTCTTCCTGTGCGACCATTTCAGCTATTGATTCTTTTTCAGCCGATACGTACACTTTCATTGACCGTCCTTGGATTGGTGACACCAACACTGGTGGACTTGATAAATATGTCTTTAGCCTTTCGAAAGCCTTTTGATGTTCTTGTTTCCAGACGAATTCGTCCTGATTTTTCAACTTTAAGAGCGGTGAAAAGACTTTAGTTCACCCTGTACAGTTAGAAATAAAGTGTCTTAAAAAATTTACTTGGCCTAGAAACCTTTGCAATTCTTTTTTGTTGCTAGGTGGTTTGGCCTCTAAAATGGTCTTCTTTTTATTTTTATCAAGTTCAATCCCTCTCCTGTGTACTAAGAAACCAAGAAAACTCCCTGCATTAACACCAAATGTACACTTCAAGGGATTCAACTTTAGCTTATATTACTTCATTCGCTCAAACGAATATCTTAACTGCTCGAAATGGTCCTCTTCTTTAATGGACTTGACTACTATGTCATCTACATACACTTCAACAAACTTGCCTATCATATCATGAAAGATTAAATTTATTGCCCGTTGATAAGTTGCCCCTGCATTTTTTAGGCTGAAAGGCATAACCACCCATTCAAAACATCCTAGAGACCCATGGTATCTAAAGGTAGTTTTGTGTGTCTTCTTCAGTTATATAAATTTGATTGTATCCTGAATACCCATCCATGAAAGAATACATGACATGTCCGGCAGTCGAGTCTACTAAAGAATCCACCGTGGGCATTGGATACTCATCTTTGGGTATAGCTATGTTTAAATTCTTAAAGTCTATACACACCCTTAGTTTACCATTTTTTTTAGTACTGGCACAATATTGGACAACCATTCGACATATCTGGCTGTTCTAATAAAACCTGCTTTCAATAATTGCTCTATCTCTTTCTTGATTTCAGGGAGTACATTGGGAGCAAAACGTTTAGGAAGCTGCCTATGAGGTTTAAAGTTAGGCTTAGTTGGTAACCTATATTCCACCAAGTCTCTATCTAAACCAGGCATTTGTTCATATTTCCAAGCAAAACAATCTTTGTACTCTTTTAGCAAAACGATTAATTTATTACTAACCTCTTGATCGAGCATCTGGCTGATGAATGTTGGACGATCTTCTCCTTCATTGCCAATA
>NW_019230035.1:259723-264026 GCF_002742605.1 Olea europaea var. sylvestris
TTTTTTTTAATTTAAAATTCTTTTTAATTCTTTTCTCTTCAAATTTTTTACTTACAAGTAATTTTTTGTAAAATATTTTATGTCTTATACTATCTTTATTTTTAAATTTATTGGAAAGTATGGAAATTGCGTGTTGCGGTGTTTTCTTACAGTATAAATATTTTTTAATTAAAATTGAAAAAATTAAATTTTTTCATAAAGAAAAAAGAATTAAAAAGTATTTTAAATCGAAAAAAAATATTTATAATTTGAATAAAACAAATAAAAAATAAATAAATGAGGAAAAAAATATAAAACAAAAAAGAAATCTCCATGCATCCTGCGCTAATGTAATGAACCACACGATTAGACTTTATCAAATATTTCGAATTTTCAACCAATTTTGAAAAATCTACAATTTTGACGTTATTAAAAATACAATAAATACAAAACTCGTACAATATACATGTCAAAGACTAGTATTATATAATCGATTATATAAATTTTTATGTATATATAGCGAGATCCTAATTGCTAATATCTTCACGGACGGTGTGAACACACGATTTCAAACATCGGCCAACGTTACCGCAAAGGAAAAATAATTAAATACCGTAGCAGAGTGTCGTCTGCTTCATCACTGATTCCATATTTTGATTGCGACCAGATAACGGATCGAACATTTATTGTGGAAATATCCTTTTTCTTAGAAAATCACTCAAAATTATATATTTATATTATCTTTCTGATGGGATTCACAGCAATTGAAGCTGAAAAGCGGCAGAAAGTGTGAGGATAATTTATTATTATAGATCCCTCTGATCCAATTTGGTGTAAGTGAGTAGAATTAGTCGAGAGTTTGAGTCTGGAATTCAAGGGATAAGTGGGATTGGATGGGGAATTCTGATTTACGAGTTGGACTTGAAGAGAGACAAGGATAGATTTGATGGTACTGTGAAGTGATTCAAGGAAAGCAACTGTTCAATTGTTTTAAGGTAAAAGATTGATTTCTACGTTTACTATTTTCTTGTTTTAGGGTTTGGTTGAATTGTACTTGAATTTTGTGAATTCAGAGTCCTGATTGCCTGTATTTTGTGATTTATTCATAATTATTATAATTTATGTCTCCCTCTTTATTTTTTTCTACCTTTTTAGAAAGTTTGGATTTATCATTTCTATAAATTTAAAAAAATGGAATAAATTAGAAAGTTCATCTTTTTAACATAAGTCTTCTCTTTTTATGCAGTGTTAATGTCTTCAAATTTCAATCACTCCGTTTGTTCTTTTTAGATCAATGTGAAAACTGAATTGTGGTGGGGATTAGTATGGAAACTACTTAATTTAGCTGAATATGGGAAGAATTTGTCTTCTCAATGAAAGAAACTGTTGAGAAAAAAATTAAGTTTTTTGAAGATATCTTTGTTGGCTTTATTGATTGAATGAAGTGCAGTCCATTCAACAGTTGAAACGCATTGAATAATTTTGTAAGCTTTCTTTATTGGCTTGGTGAAGTGATTGAAGTGCAGTCTACTCATTGGTTGAAAACAGGTTTAATGGATTATCTTATAACCACTCTGCATCCCAATTTTCCTTATAGAGCATTGAATTTAAGTGATCTCATTGAAGTTTGGTCTTTTTTGAATTTCCTTTTCAGGTTGAGCCGATTATTGGTTGTTTTTATATGTTATGTGGTAAGGTGCTTCATGTCAAATGATGTTCTGTACGAAATTGTTTAAAGGTTACTATAATTGTTTTGATGGCATTGATTGATTCATCACATTAGAACAATCATATGGTTTAGCTGTCTCATTGAAAGGAGAAGAAGTCATTATAAAGTGTGGGGATGGTCCATGATGGTAACAACTTTGAGAATGCATTTATCACGAGTTAAATGATTTTGTTAAGGTTCATTTCTACATAATGCTCAGGGATCACGTGATAGATTCACTTTCATATGCCTAGTTTCTTAAAAATACTTGTTCTACAACTATATGTTGCATTTGAGATCAAATAGGAATTTGATCCGTTTGTAATCGTTTCAGTAGTATGGCAACTCCTGTTGAGCCTCCGAATGGGGTTGGAACTCCAGGTAAGCACTACTATTTAATGTGGCAAACACTGTTTGAGATTGATACAAAGTATGTGCCAATCAAGCCTATTGGTCGAGGGGCATATGGTATTGTCTGCTCATCTGTCAACCGGGAAACCAATGAGAAGGTTGCAATCAAGAAGATACATAATGCCTTTGAAAATCGTATTGATGCACTAAGAACTCTGCGTGAATTGAAGCTTCTCCGCCATCTTCGACATGAAAATGTCATAGCCCTGAAGGATGTCATGCTGCCTAATCATAAGAGAAGTTTCAAGGATGTCTACTTGGTTTATGAGCTTATGGATACTGATTTGCATCAGATAATTAAGTCCTCTCAAGCTCTATCAAATGATCATTGTCAGTATTTCCTATTTCAGGTGCCTAGAATGTTCATTCCCTTTTAACTTCTGCTCTAACATGTATTGTTACGACGGCGAGGAACTTCTGCAGCAAAAANAAAAATTGAAAATAAAGAAAATAGAAGAACTAAAATTTTTACTTTAAGGATTTGATAGTGGAGATATGGGTAATGGATTTTTGGATACAGTATGAGCATGCTTCATAAGATTATGTTACACTCATATTTAATTTTTTCTTCTGGCCGTCTTATGCTCTGTAGACAAACCTTTCGCCTATTGCGGCAATCAAACTCAGTAGTAAAACATTACTAATAACTATTTTTCTATATAGTATGACATAAAACTATTTATGACGTTCAGGCCTCACAACTTATGTCAAACTGCCTAGTAATTTTGATTTAACTACAGTATTTTTTAGTTTCCATTTAAAATTATGATGGATCGCAGTTGACAATGGAATTTGAGTACTATTTTGCTAACTATTTTAACTATCATGGATTTTGAAATATTAGTTCCACTTGCATGTTTTGAATTTGATTGCATTCTTGTGGAGTAATTTCTATTTTAAAATCTCTACTACGCTTCCCCTTATGCTTGCAGATCTCTTAGCTTACTTGTATCTTTTAATGCAGTTACTTAGAGGTCTGAAGTATCTACACTCAGCAAGTATTCTTCATCGGGATTTGAAGCCTGGGAACCTACTTATCAATGCGAACTGTGATCTAAAAATATGTGATTTTGGGCTTGCACGTACAAGCAGTAGGCAGGGCCAATTCATGACTGAATATGTGGTCACCCGTTGGTATCGGGCGCCAGAGCTCCTTCTCTGCTGTGACAATTATGGCACTTCCATTGACGTGTGGTCTGTTGGTTGCATTTTTGCCGAACTTCTTGGTCGGAAACCCATTTTTCCAGGTACAGAGTGTCTTAACCAGCTTAAACTGATCATCAACATCCTTGGTAGCCAGAGGGAAAATGATCTCGAGTTTATTGATAACCCAAAGGCGAGAAAGTACATTAAGTCACTTCCTTACTCTCTGGGAACCCCATTTTCCCGCCTTTATCCAAATGCCCATCCTCTGGCGCTCGATCTGTTACAGAAGATGCTCATCTTCGACCCTTCAAAGAGGATAAGTGTAACCGAAGCACTTCAACATCCATACATGTCTCCACTTTATGATCCGAGATGTGACCCTCCGGTTAATGTCCCGATCAATCTCGACATAGACGAGGATTTAGGCGAAGATATGATTCGCGAAATGATGTGGATGGAAATACTTCATTACCACCCAGAAGCTGCTGCCGCCAACATGGAGGTAAACACGTAATGTTTAGTTTCTCCGTTACTGGTGAAATGACCTTTGTGCTTGTAACATCAGAACTCTGTAATTATCTTTGCTTGTCTTTTTTTTATTTCAGTAATCTTGGAAAACAATACATTAGCAGTTTGGGCTGTTAATGCACTTACTATTATCTGTTTAAGAAGTTATTTCACTGCTTGAACTTTTTATGACAAGTTTTTTCTCTTTTTTACTCTCGAGTCTTTTCTCCATACGTAATTAATGATTGTTGTTGGACCCCGTGAAGCAGAATCATATCGTTCACCTATCCCCTCGACACGGCTTAATATTCTTTGCCATATAAAAGAATTTTGGAGGCCTGCTCCTGGGACTTGGGAGTGCGAGAGGAATAAGATTTCAGGTTGTTTGATTTGGTTGCGTTTCTTCACATTGTCTCGTGTCAATTCAATTAAGCTTCTTTTAGGTCATTTTAGCTCAAATTGGAATATGAATAAATCTCACATTAGTAAAATGCCGAAATATAGATAATATATAAGGACTTGAGCTGCTACTCTTAATCAGGTTGACCTTCT
>NW_019230035.1:269729-288398 GCF_002742605.1 Olea europaea var. sylvestris
TTTCATATATATATATATATATATATATATATATATATATATATATTGGAGTACTTTAAAGTTACTTTATCAAACAAGCTTTTACTATTTAAATATCCGAAGCACGACTTATTTGAAAATAACTTTTTCTCAAACTCATTTTCAACTACAAATTTTTTCAATGAAATAAGTTTGCAAGTGAACCCATAACTTTTTTACATTTTTAACTACATATTCGCTTTAAAAAAAAAAAAAAAATCACTTCAAATAATCTCTATCAAGCAAACACTTGAGAATTGTTTGTCTATCATTTTTTCACATTCTACAACATTGTTTTTCTATAGTACTCATTTTTAACTACACATTCTTTATTAAAATAATATTACACGTAAATAAAAAAAATTCTTCTTTTTTAACCACATATTTCAACATCAATCACTATTTTATAATACATTACTCACAAATAATAGGGTACAAACACCTCCTTAATTTTCCTTTTTTTTTTTCAACATATTATAAAGACGGTGAAAATCTTTATATATCTTCGGTCACATGCATAAAGTTATAAATTCCTCTTTCAAGAATGTCATCTCAGTCCCTAGAAAACGACCTTTCTTGGCGCAATTATTACAAAAAAAAGCAGTCTCAATTTTTTCTTGGTCTAAGTAATTTGTGCACATTTCAAATGTTATTTCCATTATTCATCTGTATATAGCCGAGCACCCAAGTGGCTGTGACTAGTTGTTGCGCATTAATTGGCGTGATCAAGACTTATGTGATCTAAGATGTTCCGTGACACTATTCCCACCAGTAGAAAACAAAAGCTATTGTAGAGAATCTCGAACTTCCTTCGATCTTGAAATGTGACAAACTACTAACCCTAGAAACGACAATAGTGATAGATACACAAGATCCCACCTACCTAACTTTGTTAAAAACCATCCTAAATACAACGCTAAGGCTATGTGTGAAAGGTATGTAAAATCTAAGAACTTACCAACACTATATGTTAAATTCATTTCTTGTGCAAATGAGTCATAATTGAAGTATTGGATTGTTTGGCCATCTCCTTATGATGGGAAAACCATCTCACTCTATTGTGATTTATAAAAGCTACAAGATTTTGAGTCATACTGCACACATAAATGCAGATAATTTAGGTAGGGTATATAGTGTCCATTGTGAATTATGTAATATGCATATATTTTTGCAAAGTTACAAAATAAATGATTAAAATCATCAAAGACGATAAAAATGTTATACAAAATAGTCACTTGATCACTGAGACTAGAGATCATGGCTGATTTTAGTTCAAAGATTGCGAGAAGAAATTTTTCATACCATAAAATAAAACAGCAATGTGACTCAATTTTTTAGGAGATTAAACCGGTAAGCAACATACGTTGTTACATTTCCATTCAACAACGTAATAGTTTATGTACTCATTAACGTGACAAGCTTCTAAATGTGTTAAAACCGGATTGGTTCGCTAATATTGAAAAAAAAAAAATCAATTTTAAGTCTGTTAAAACTATAGGTAAAAAAAATATAATCAGAATTCCTGGATTCATTTTTCAGTAAATTTGAATGGCATGTCCTTTTCTCTACAGTCCCCACAGTTGGACAATTACTCTACTCTACTCTCAAGGAGACCCGACTCTACTCTCAAGGAGACCCCCACTCCACGCCCAAGTTTCGCAACATTATGAGAGGGAAATTTTGCACCAATTTTTTTCTTACATTTTTTTTTTTTTTTTAAATTGATGCTCGAATATTAATTTGACCCCCACTCCACCCCCGAGTTTCCAAACATTATAAGAAGGAAATTTTGCACCAATTTTTTTTGCAAAATTGATGCTCGAATAGTAAGTTGACCCCAGCTCAACCCCGAAGTTTCCTAACATTATAAGGAAATTTTGCACCAGGTTTTTTTTTTTTTTAAATTGATGCTCCAATGGTAAGTTGATCATCAATCCTTTGTTATAGGTGTACAGTCAATTTCTTACAACGAAAATTATCTAAAATATGTTAAATTGTCACATGATAGTTATATTTTATCTTTAGTAAAATAGGTTTTGTTTCTCGACTTGGACTAGTGCTTAAAAATTTTGAAATGAGGCATGTTTTAATAAAGTCAAATGATGAAGACCATAACGATATCATCGTACATTCATAAATAAAATTAAAAATTAGAAAGTAACTTGTTGCTCGAACAATAAATTAAAGAAAACTCAACTGTGCAATTTTTCGTTAAAGAGAAATTATTCATTCCCTTTTCTTTGATTTTCTTGCCCAACTTTTCCTTCTATAAATCAGCCTCCCCCACAACCTCATAAACCTCTTCCTTGTCTCCTCTTTCTCCCCTATAGATTATAGGTTTTCTTCTGTTTTTTCTTCACATTTCTTGTTTCTTGAGTAGATTATGCAAATTTGGAACTGAGCGTTTGATTATTCAAAAACTCATTTGTTAAATAATCACAACTCTATCTGTTTCGCCATCAAAAATTCAAAATGTCCTAAAAGTCAGATGCTGCATATTTTGTTCTTGATGTTATGTCTCATGTGCTCATTGAGATTTTCTGTTTAGGGTTTATGATAAATTCCTCCCTCACACGCAGGACCCATCTTGGTCAATCTTTCTCTGTAGTCTAATCTTCCTCTATTGGTTCTACGTGTTTCCCTAAGTAACCTTTTTATGATAAGAATTTGTAATCGTTAGCATACTAGCACCAGGGTCCTGAATATTTTTTGGAGGGTCGATATTGTGTATACTAGACGCGTAAGACCATGCAAACTTGAAAGCATTTTTGCAGCCACAAAGCGTACATAGCTCTCACATATCAGTATAAATTTGTCTTTTTTTTGCTTGTTTTCGTATTTTATTGTTGTTCATAATCTGGGAAGTTTCGTGTGAAGTTATAAATGGATGCTTCCAGTGGAAATTCCTCTGGAACTGCACAGATTCAGAACTCTCATTCTGAAGACAAATTGCAGGATTTGATGGATCAAAGAAAGAGGACGAGAATGCAATCAAATAGGGAATCAGCAAGGCGATCAAGGATGAAAAAACAGAAGCGTTTGGATGATCTTTCGGCCCAAATTGCTCAACTGAGGAACAAAAACAGCCACATCTTAACAAGCTTAAATCTCACCACACAGGATTGTATGAAAATGGAGGCTGAAAATTTAGTCCTTAAGGCTCAGTTTGTGGAACTTAGCGAAAGACTGCAGTCCCTAAATGAAATCCTTAATTACATCAAATCAAACAGCAATCGCATGTTTGAGGATTTCCAGGGCTGTCCTGAAAGTTTAATGTACTTTTGCCAATAGCCCATCATTGCCTCTGCTGATATGTTCTATTATTGACTGTTGTCTTTAAGTAGACTGTAAAGTACAGGACAAAATTATAGTGTACTGTTCAGTCCTACGTACTTAAAAAAAAAAAAAAATAATAAAAAAATATTAATGTCTTTTCATGTGGTTTGTGTGGAGCATATATTCAATCAGGTTCGAAGTAAGGTCCCCACCAAGATATACACACACGGTAGGCTCGTCGTAGTTTTTTTTTTTTTTTTTTTTATATGTGGGGCCCACCTGCTACAGTGAGGGACCTGACAAGTCTCTGTGAAATTAATCCATGTATTCTAATTAATTCGCGTATATTTGTGGGTGAATTGTACTGTTAAATTCTATCAAGTACTATGTAACAAATTATTTGTCAATTGTTTTTTCTAATATTATGTGTGTAGAATATCAAACGTCACGAGTTTAACAAAACTATTGTTACTATTTTTAGTATAGGATTAGGGGCAGACCTTGGGGGTTCTATAGGGGCAATTGCCCCCCCCCCCCCCCAAAAAAATTTTTGGGGGAAAAAAATTCTTCCTTTTTTTTCTGAATGTCAAAGTTTAAAATTTACACTATTAATATATAATGCAATCAGCAGCTTCAAATTTAGTTTTGTGTCTTTGTCTCTCTCTCCCGATTTGTCAACTGCGGACTGTCATTACCATTTACGATTTACCCACCGTTAAAAAGTTTGATTGTGATCCCCCAACCTAAGGTGTATGGATCCGCCCCTGTATAGGATGATGAAAATATTTGTGCTGCCACCAATTAAGATAAGGGAAAAAAATTCATATATAAGAGATAAAGTATGCTTCATTTCAAAACTAAGAAATAAATTTTAAAACTTCAAAAATCGGATATTAATTAAATCTTATTTATGAAATAATTAATTAAAAATTATTTTATTAATTAAATATATTAAGGTCACAAATCTATACTATTTGGTCATAAATTACTTCTCAGTCACAAATCACAAATCACAAATTTTATAAGTCAAAACTTATCAAATTAATAAGTCACGAGTTATTTTTCAGTCACAACTTAAAAAATTATGAATTTCGATGACATTTTTTTATGTAGCACATGTTAATTATTGGTTATAATAAACTAAATAATTGATCACAAACCATCGTACCAATCCTAACTACCCACATCACCGCCACATCACTAGGCCACCACGGCCAATATTACAGCCCCACCACATAAACATCACCAAAAAAATCAAATCCAAAATTATCACAACCACTGTTATGAGTACACCAACACCCTGCAGCTGCAGCAACCACCACAACCATCGTCGCTGCCACCATCTCATCATCACGGCCGCCACCACATCCCACCTTTATTACCTATACCAAAAATCACAACCACAGTCTCCTTTACATCAATCTCCACCACACCACAACCATCACTCTCACCAAAAAAATCCCCAAACCACTGCAACCTCCATGACCTCCACAAATCCACATCAAACCAACCATTGAACCTCCACAAATCTACCACACCACAACCACCACGATATTGCGACGATGCTCGCAGCAGCACCGCATGCAAACACAAAAAATCTCCAAAAGTGCGATACTGCATTCTTTGTGAATACGACTCCAAGAAGAAGAAGCAAAGGGACGAGCACCCTATGATGATGAATTAGTGTCATCATAGTCGAGCTGCTCAATCACATCCATTGAGCGCAGCTCTTCCGTCGAAGAGAGAGAGGGATTGTGGATTTTTTTAATTTTATAAATTTATTATTAATATTTAAAAAATGTATTATTATCTGATTTTTGAATTAAAAAAAAAACTACTTTAAATTTTAACTTTGAATTAGGAACTTGAAAATTAGGGATAATTGTAATTTCCATTTAAAAACGAGGTTTTCTAAATTGTCAAATATAAATTTAAGATGTACAAGTGTCCACATGCAGAGAGAGAGAGAGAGAGAGTCTTCATTGAAATGATATTAGGATAATCGAACTAAGACTAATTCAAAGTTCAAACTATACACTATTGAAGTAAACTTTTATCGAATCTTGATTTTTTATTTTTCTATTTTTTATTAAAAAAATTTGTTCGATACAAGGAAGCATTATTTATAGGGAAAATTGCAGCTAAGGTACCAAACCTTTCATTTATTAGCAGACTTTACCCAAACATTTAGTTTGTGCCACCGTGAGTACTAAATCTTTAAAAAATGTGCAGCTTAAGTCTAAATTGACAGTTTTCGTTAGTTTGATTCCAAAAATCATCAGTTGACCCCAAAAATTAAAAATTTAATAATTTGACCACATAAGACGGAAGTATTTTGAATAAAACACATTTTTCCTATTAAATCAAAAATTAAAAAAATAAAAATAAATAAAACCACAACCATCTCCTTCTTCCCCAAATCAAAACCACTCCACCCAATATTAACTGAATATTATCGAATTTAAAGTTTTATATACATATGAATTTATAGTACTGTAATGAAACGAAGCAACACCATAAATGTGATCCTCTTTATTTGCATTTGAATATGTATACATAAAACACGTTTTCCGTAGCGGACCTCTCACAAGACAACAGTGAAGGTAAGATTATCCGTTTATATGGGCAAAAATGAAGATAGAGTATCCATTTATATGGGCAGATCAATTGAAGTAGAAATATTCCATGGTTCCCGTGGGTTCCTAGAAGCTTAAGAAATACTTCTCCTTCAGACTTTCAAAAATGTCCTTTAGGCTAACCTCAGAAGGAGTGAAACTGATGCCCAGAATTTTTGCCTTCTCTTGGGACACCTGGTTAGATAGTGCGTAGACATTAAGCTGTTTTTCTGCGATACTGCAATTTAAACCAAGTTTTGATGTATGATTTGTTAAACATTCACTTTTTGCGAGGAACAGAAGAGTAAAAATGAATATATATATATATATATATATATATATCCCCAAATCAAAACCACTCCACCCAATATTAACTGAATATTATCGAATTTAAAGTTTCATATACATTTGAATTTATGGTACTGTAATGATACGAAGCAACACCATAAATGTGATCCTCTTTATTTGCATGTGAATATGTATACATATAACACGTTTTCTGTAGCGGACCTCTCACAAGACAACAGTGAAGGTAAGATTATCCGTTTATGTGGGCAAAAATGAAGATAGAGTATCCGTTCATATGGGCAGATCAATTGAAGTAGAAATATTCCATGGTTCTCATGGGGTCCTAGAAGCTTAAGAAATACTTCTCCTTCAGACTTTCAACAATGTCCTTTAGGCAAACCTCAGAAGGAGTGAAACTGATGTCCAGAATTTTTGCCTTCTCTTGGGACACTTGGTTAGGTAGTGCGCAGACATTAAGCTGTTTTTCTGCGATACTGCAATTTAAACCAAGTTTTGATGTATGATTTGTTAAACATTCAGTTTTTGCGAGGAACGGAAGAGTAAAAATGAATATATATATATAATTTGCAGAAATATGTAATATGTGCAAAATACTTGCATCCCGAGATGGTTGAGATGAGGATAAAGTTTCTGTAAAATAATGAAAACTTCTGAAGCTGAGATCGCTGAAGTGGTTTTGATTTTGGGGAAGAAGGAGATGGGTTGTGGTTTTATTTATTTTTAATTTTTTTAATTTTTGATTTAATATGGAGTTTTAAAATTCATCAAATTCTAGATTGAGAACACCCCTCTTAATAGGAAAAATGTGTTTCATCCAAAATACCCCTGTCTTATGTGGTCAAATTATTAAATTTTTAATTTTTGGGGTCAACTGACGATTTTTGGAGTTAAACTAACAGAAACTGTCAATTTAGACTTGAGCTGCACATTTTTTAAAGGTTTGGTACTCACGGTGGTACAAACTAAAGATTTGGGCAAAGTCTACTAATAAACGAAAGATTTGGTACCTTGGATGCAATTTTTCCTTATTTATATTTTATACTCATTTTATAACTTTAATGAGAGCGGCAACAAGTTTCCTTTGTCAAAGCCCAAGACTCTTTTGCAGTTCCATTTATCAGTGAGATAAGTGTGAAAATATCATCCACGAGACTCTAAAAGAAAGCAACGTATTCGAAGGAACATGGGTCGAATTAATTGTGTCAAGTGGGAAGAAGATTAGTCGTCTTGTGTCCAATATCACTCTTAATTAATGTTCAAGAATTTAATCCTCATCAATCCTCAAAAAAAAAAAAAAAAAAAACATTATAATTGAATTAGTTACAACAAATGTGGACAGACAGATATAGAGATAGATGATCTATAGATTTACATGATTTTGCAAGCTCAAATCACTCTACTCTTTTGAACAAAACATCATACTTCTCCAAGCTCAAGGTACTGTAAGCCTATAACATTTTTCTTGGCCTTTAGCAAAACCTCCTTCAAGACCAAGGAAATTCTTTGTGACATGTGTCGTTCAAGAAACATTTGTTTGACTCTTGTAGAACCCTGTTTCCCCATTTTCAGCCTCGTCTCGACATCTGTAGCTAGTCGAACAATGTTCTGTGCAAGTGGTGTTACGCCCTCTTTCCCGGCTGGATGCAACCACCCTGTGTTCCCATTTACAACTATCTCCGTAGTACCTCCAGCTGCAGTGCCCTGACATATATACAATGTTGAAGAAATAATTTAAATAAATAAGTTTGTGTCCCTCTATGGTATTTGAACAGATTCCTAAGTTTCTTGTAACAGTCGATTTTATGAAAAATTTCATGTTGGGCCTTTGAGGAAAAATGATTCTCCACCACATAGGAGGGGCGTTGAAGGCAGGGGCGGACCCACATGAGGTCATGTGAGGTCAAATGACCCCACAACTTTTTGGAATTAATTTTTTTTTTTTTTTTGGGCTGAAAACCAGAATCTCGCTACACTAACATAATAAGTGGTTCTACTATAAACAAAGAAGAGTAGAAAAGATTTAGTAATGAGCATATGGTCCAACATGATTAATCTTCAAGGGATATACTTGGTTCTCAAGCACAAATGACCTTGTCTCCAATATGTTCCATACTGTTCGCGAAATTGTTTATTCCGATTTTAAATCCACCGTAAGTGTACGGTTCGTTAACAAGTAGTAAAATGGACTATAAGTCCAAGTATCAATCCCACCAGGATTGAGTTAATTCGAATTAATCTAATACGATCTTAACCGAAACATGATAACCAAATTGCGATTTTGTACTTTAACTAACAAAATATAATCGTTGATGCAATTATGGATGAGGGATTATACTAAGTTCAAAATAACTTGGATGCAATTTAACTAGAATTTTATAGAATTAATGGATGTTCTAACACACTAGAATCACGAATCCCCAAACAATACCTGTTCAATTGTCAATTATGCATATTTAACACACAATTCCACAAAAGATGATATTCCTATTTAATTTAGCAATCTCTCTCGAGCAATGCCAAACCTATCCCAATATATGATTCGACTATATTTCTATGACGAATACTATTATACCGACATGTATTATAAATTCACAAATACCCAATGATTCACACAAGACATAGAGGTATATTTATATCCTCTATCGGACCCTATGATGATTTATACTATGTCGAACCTATTTCCCTTCTTTCGAATGCATAAAACAGGTCACCACAATCATATAATTACGTGCACAATAATTATGTGAAAATAAAATCGAAATAAATCAATCAATTCCGGAATTTGTGTTCACATACGTCAAAAATCCAAAACAACAATTAAACGTAGTATTATAAGGTTCATCGATCTCCTAGTAGTGATAAATCTAGCCAAACATGCTAAAAAGAACAAAACTTAAAAATATTTGAAGAAACGACATCACCCGAATCAATCTTCAATCCGATTTTCACTTGGCGCGATATTGTTCTCTTGTTCTCTCCCTCGTTTCTCCTTCAAAATCTCCCAAAAACATGTAAAAACGGCGTTCTCTACGTTCTGGTCGAGTTTTTGTATTTATAGGACCCTAAAAAAATTGTTTCCATAAGAGTTTCGGAAGAAAAAGGAAATCGAATCTTTCCTCGAGAATTGCTCTATGCGGCCACATAGAGCAATTCTATGTGGTCGCATAGAGTTAATTTTTCAAGCCTCTTTGATTTCGGTATGCTACTATGCGACAGCATAGAGGATAGTACTATGCGGTCGCATAGTACTATCAACTATGGTAGACGTGCGTTTTGGTCCTCCCACTTGCATTCTTTACTTCTTGGCATCTTCTCTTCATTCTTTTCATTTCTTCACCCCACGATATCATCAATTGGTAATTGGCTTAATCGATTTCTCAATTTGTTCATCTGATCAACTTTTGGATATTTGCACTTTTGGTCCCTGAACTTTCACTTTGCGTCACTTTAGTCCTTTTTCGCGTCTTTTCTCCTGAATTTCACCATGTTCATCGTTGTTTTCTATAATTCACAAATGTACAAGATTAAGTCACAATTCAATCATTTGGCTCATTTTTAAGTCATGTTTGTGACATAAATAAGTTTGTAAAAACACACTTATTAAACCCCCAAACTTGAACTATTGTTTGTTCTTAAACAAGATAGTGACTTAATTCTGAACAAACATGGCTTAATACCCTGTTGTGGCTCAGGATTGGACTGAGTATTTAAAAATTTATCTGTGCAAACATGACATCAACATTTACCTGTTTAATGCAAATTGACGTGCGTGTGTGAATTCATGCAATATATCAGGTTTATAATAAATTTGAGTCCCGACCCCAAGTGGTCAAATATATCCTTACTCGCTTGAGAGATACACAACTCCCCCAAACTTATTCTTTTCACTCAATTATCTTAGGGTTGTGTTTTAAGATTAGGAATTTATATAGTTGTAGTCCTCACCCTCTCGTAGTTCAGATTTAGCATTACTATCACAAGCCTACATTTCAAAAAGTGAAGGCTCTCCTAGAATTGATTGCTTGACACTCAAGATCAAACTAGATTACTTGTCTCGCCTCTGAGGTACAGTCTCTTCAACCAAATGTCTAAGGGTTTTTCATCATGTTTTGTCTCTCTTTTGTTTTTCTCAAATTTCTTTAATTTCTGATTAATTGTCATCTTCTCATTTGCTTTCTATATAATCCATATAACGAGCTTTAGGCCGGTGACTCCCAAACCAGTTGGCCTTAGGGCACCAGGTTTAAACCCTTGCAAGCTTATTCACTTGAGTTATAAAGGCTCGATAAGATCATTTTTTATTAACTTCTTTCCCTCTTGCTTTCTATATGACCTGTGTATCGAGTTTTGGGCCGGTGACTCCCAAACCAATTGGCTTTAGGGCACCAGATTTTGAAATATCCTTACAGACTTACTTGCTCGAGTCATAAAGGTATGAAAAGAAGTGTTTTATTCTCACATATTAAAATTGTGCCCTTTGTTATTTTTCTAGACATTTAGTTTCCAAAACCAACCCCCAATTTAAAATTTTCACCTACTCTTCATACTCTTCATCCCACTGGTCTAGGCAATCCACACAATAAATTTTATGTACGAAGCCCCCGCTCATCACAATGCTTTCCTATAGTAGCTCAACTATCACCAAACTGTTTTTAGGTAGTTTATGGGTTAATCCATTAGAGGGTTATCATTCTTTTCCTACTTTATGCTCAAAATTCAGTCATTCACCTAATATGTCAAGCATGAATAACATGCATAGATAATGTCAAGCGTTGCATCAACAAGTATCAGTTAGACTAATTAACACCAGATCCAAAGTTTTGCAGTTTAAACAAGTCCAATAATAACATCATAGCGAACAAGGTTATCAAACCCACACAAGCATGCGTGAAGAGAGTTAAAACAAACTGAATAAAATGCAAATTTATTTTTTAATTTTTTTTGACACTCATCATGCATACATTATACAATAATGAAAAAAGATAATGATGAACACAGATAAAGATTTAAAATTATGTCACCCTCCCCAAACTTAGTTAATACGTTATTCTCAATGTAAGATTAAGAAAAGATTAAAGACATAATTTTAAGGACAAAATGAAGAAGAAAATTCAAAATGGGATAAACAATACTCCCCTGATCAAAACGGTGGCTGGGGTGGAAAGCTGGGCCTGGCATCATCATCGCCAGAAGGGGAGGCAAGGCGAGACAAGATCTCTCTCAACATGGCAGACTGTTAGGTCTGCTCCATCTGCATGGCCTGAACCCTCGTCTCCAAACTCTGTACACGGTCCCAAGACTCGTTCACCAGCCACTGTATACCGTCCATCGGGCCAACGTACATGCCCAGATGCCCGACAAAGGTACTCATCTGTCGGCGTGCTGCAATGGATTCAATGCTGGCAGTGGACGCGAAGTTTCGTACAGATGCCATATCCGTCTGCACCTGCTGGATGGTGGTAGTCATTGCTCCAAAGGATTGCTAAAGCTTCTGCATGTCTCGGCTGTATCCAGTCATAGCAGCAAACATCTGTCCCAATAACTGGATGTCCACATCAATCGGTGGTGGTGGAGCCTGTGGCATGTCAAAGTCCGCAGCTGCTTGCCCCTCTGCAACCTGTTGTTGTCGCTGGCGCTCGTTTTCCAATTCCTGTTGATGTTTAATCCTAGCGCGATCCTGGGCCTCAAGTGTGAGGCATTTGATAAAAGGACTTGGTTTCTCTGATGCCTCCCCTTGCTGAACTTATATGCCAGCAGCTCTACAAATTCCACTTATTAGGCTCGGGAAAATCAGTGATGTGTGCCTGTCACCCCATGCGCCTATAACGTGTATCTGATTGTAAATGTAAGTGGTCAAGTCAATCTTGTTCCCCCGAACTAAATGGTAAATGAAACCTGCCTTCTGATCTGTGAATGTCGTCCTATAGGAGATTGGCTCGATGTTGTGGCAGATGAACAACCATAGGATGGCTATAGACAGAGTGAGGTCAATCGGATACCAATCAGCAGTAGGGAGCGACCAAGCATTTTCCCTTCCCAATAAAACTTCGGCAACTTCAACCCAGTTGAAATCATGCGGGACTGGGACTACATTTGTCCAGGTGAGTTGATAGAAGTCATGTATTACCTCAGGTGAAAACATGATCCATTTGCTCCGAACCCAAGTCTGATGCAGATGGTCGGATCCTGGTGTGTCTATTTCAGCATTGAAATTTGCATAGAATTCCCGCACCAAATTTTCATAGATGGGGTGTGGTCTTTCAATCACCTTCTCCCACCCGCGGTTGTGGACTAGATAAACCAATTCAAAACCTGGGAAATCATCCAACTTAACCGGTCTTTTGGGGATCAACGCCCATTCCCGGACAACATTGGCATAACGGGCTGCTTGGTCGGAATAAAGAAAACGCCGGACTCCCCCTTCGGGTTCCCTAGTCCGGGCTGTGCCATATGTGGAACCAACTTTCTCCTTTCTCTTTGATTTACGCTTTGGGGACATCCTTGATATCTCAATGGAAGTGTGGAGTAATGAAGTAGCACGCCAATGGGAGGAGAATGACCATGTAATGTGCATGAGAGGCGTGTGTGAAGGTTGTTGTGCGATGTCTAAGGGAATAGGGAAAAATGTGGGGAAAAAATGGTCCGGTCATGGTTTTAACCCATGACCGAACTCTACTATGCGGTCGCATAGTAATAGAGTTTTCCTCCTTTTAACTTTTGGTAAGTGTCTATGCGGTCGCATAGACATAAGACATTATGTCTATGCGATCGTATAGACAAATTTTTTTTTATTTGAAAAAGAAAACTTTCTGAAAAGCATAACGATCTTTCCCTCGTTAATTTTTTTTAAAATAAAAACGTTCTTTTATGTAGAAATGCGTGAACTCTACTCCCCAAACTCCCAAAATTATTTCAAACTCACCGATGACCTAGAAAAAATGCAAATGCAAAAATGAAATAATTCTTAAAATAATGTGGAAAATAAGCTAATAAAAGGATACAGTGGGTTGCCTCCTACCCAGCGCTAGATTATAGTCGATAGCTCGACTTTACCGTGTTGCTTCATTCTGGTGGTCTAAGATGAACGGTAGACTTTTCCTTTGAAAAATCGCCACCCCAATAGTGCTTCAGACGCTGTCCATTGACCTTGAATGTCCCCTTGCTGTTGTGAGTGATCTCAACTGCCCCATGTGGAAATACCTGTGTAATAGTATACGGACCAGACCACCTTGATCGCAGTTTTCCTGGAAACAGCTTAAGCCTAGAGTTGTAGAGTAGCACTTTCTGCCCCACCATAAATTCACGCCTCTAAATGTGCATGTCATGCCATTTCTTGGTGCGCTCTTTGTAGATTCTTGAATTCTCGTAAGCTTCCATTCTGAGCTCATCCAGCTCATTAAGTTGTAAGAGATGTTTTTCATCCGCAGCCTTCAAATCCAAAATTCAATTTCTTCATTGCCCAATAAGCATGATGTTCTATCTCAAGAGGTAAGTGGCATGCCTTTCCAAAAACTAGTCGATATGGTGACATTCCTATATGGGTCTTGAATCTAGTCCTATAGGCCCACAAGGCGTTGTCCAGTTTCTTAGACCAATCCTTTCGTGACGAGCTTACTGTGACTTCGAGTATTCGCTTCAATTGTCTATTGGACACTTCTACCTATCCGCTGGTTTGGGGATGATAAGCAGTGGCTACACGATATTTAACGCCATATTTAGCCAACAATTGTTCAAACTGACGATTGCAGAAATGTTTGCCCCCGTCACTGATTATTGCCCTCGGTGTTCCAAAGCGGGTAAAAATATATTTTTTTTAGAAACTCAATCACCACCTTCCCATCATTGGTAGGCAATGCAACGGCCTCCATCCACTTCGATACGTAATCCACAGCCACTAATATGTATTGATTAGAGAAGGATGGGAAAATGGCCCCATGAAGTCGATCCCCCAAACGTTGAATAGTTCCACCTCCATGATCTATTCAAAGGCATTTCATTTTTCCTGGATATATTTCCTATGCGTTGACATCGGTCACACCTTTTCACGATTTCGAAAGCATCTTTAAATAGTGTAGGCCAATAAAAACTTGATTGAAGGATCTTCGCTACTATTTTTGAAGCACCAAAATGCCCTGAATATGTAAATGAATGACAATGTTCTAATATCAAAGGCACTTCTTTCTCAGGTATGCAGCGACGAACAATTTGATCAGCCCCCCACCTGTATAGAATGGGATCCTCCTAAAAATAATATTTCAATTCAGAAAAAATTTTCTTCTTCTGGTGACTGGAGTAATCAGACGGCATGATAGACCTGGCTAAGTAGTTAACTATGTCCGCATACCAAGTTGCCTCCCCCAAACCAAAAATCTGTTCATCTGGGAAGACTTCGTTGATTTTCCCTATCTCTGTCTGTTCTGTGGTCTCAAGTCGAGACAAGTGGTGTGCCACCACGTTTTCACTGCCCTTCTTATCCCTGATTTCCAAGTCAAACTCTTGAAGCAACAATATCCATCGAATGAGACGGGGTTTTGCATCCTTCTTTTCCATTAAGTACTTGATAGCAACGTGATCTGTGTAATCGATGACCTTTGATCTCACGAGATATGATTGAAATTTGTCAAAGGCGTAGACTACGACAAGGAGCTCTTTTTCTGTAGTAGCATAATTGAGTTGAGCATCGTTCAAGGTCTTACTTGCATAGTAAATCAAGTGAAATATTTTATTTCTTCGTTGTCCCAAGATAGCCCCAACAGCATAATCACTGGCGTCCACATCAATTCAAATGGCAGATTCCAATCTGGTGTGATGATCACGGGTGCTGAAATCAACTTCTCCTTCAAGGTATTAAAAGCGAGCAGACACTCATCTGTGAACTCAAATGTGGATTCCTTCATCAACAGACAGCACAACGGTTTAGTAATCTTTGAGAAATTCTTGATGAACCTTCTATAGAAACCGGCATGCCCGAGGAAATTACGAACACCTTTCACGGATGTAGGTGGCGATAATTTCTCGATCACCTGAATCTTTGCTCGGTCCACTTCAATACCCTTCGCTGAGATTCTGTGTCCTAGCACGATGCCTTCCTGTACCATAAAGTGGCATTTCTCCAAATTCAATACCAAGTTAGTCTTCGTACACCGCTGCAACACAAGACTCAAATGCTCCAAGCACTCATCAAACGAAGACCCGAACACTGATAAATCGTCCATGAATACCTTGATGAATTTGTCAATCATATCCGAGGAGATAGCCATCATGCAGCGCTGAAAAGTTGCAGGATCGTTGCATAAACCAAACGGCATCCTACAGTATGCAAAGGTACGTAGGGGCAAGTGAAAGTTGTCTTCTCCTGATTGTCAGGTTCTACTGGAATCTGATTATACTCGGAATATCCATCCAGAAAATAGTAATGCAAATGCCCTGCCAGTCTCTCCAACATCTGATCAATGAAGGGTACTGGGAAGTGATCCTTTTGAGTAGCAGCGTTTAATTTGCGGTAATCGATGCAAACTCTCTATCCAGTCACAATCCGTGTAGGAATCAACTCATTTTTCTCATTTTCTATCATTGTGACACCCCCTTTCTTGGGAACAACTTGTACTGCACTGATCCAAGCACTATCTGATATTGGATAGATGATGACTACATCGAGCAACTTCAATACCTTAGCCTTAACCACTTCCTTCATGTGTGGATTCAATCTCCGCTGACCATCAATGTTTGGTTTGAATTTTTCCTCTATGATTATTTTGTGCATGCATAGCAACGGACTGATCCCCTTGATATCTGCAATTGACCATCCAATGGCTGTTTTATTCTCCCTTAGCACCCGAAGTAGTTTCTCTTCCTCCACCTCACTGACAGTACTCGAAATAATAACTGGAAGTGTAGAAGATTCCCCCAGGTAAGCATATCTCAGGTGTAGTGGCAGTTGCTTGAGTTCCAATTTGGGAGGTTGCTGAATAGATGGCACTGACTGTGTAGTCCTGATTCCCAGCTCTTCAAAGTAATATCTGCGCATGTATGACGGATTAGTTTCCAAAAATCGTGCACATGTTTCAATCTCACTCGAATCAGCGTGAGTGGATTGAGAATGTGCAATGGACACCTCGTAAGCATCGAAATGATGATTTAGCCAAAATGTATCTTGAATTATTCTGTCAATTACATCGATCTGAAAACAGCTGTCTGACTCAGTCGGGAGTTTCATTGCCTTGAACACGTTGAACGAGATTTGCTATTTGCCAAGCCTCAATATAAGCTGCCCTTTCTGAACATCAACAATCGCTCTTCCAATAGCTAGGAAAGGTCGCCCCAATATAAGTGGAACATCCTTATCTTTCTCCATATCCAAGATAAGAAAATCGGCAGGAAATATGAACTTCTCCACTTTTACCAATACGTCTTCAATGATCCCTCTTGGATGTGTAAGGGATGGATCTGTTAACTGTAATGTAACCATTGTGGCTTTATCTTCTCCCAAACCGAGTTTCCTGAAAATAGAGAGAGGTATTAAATTAATACTTGCACCTAAATCACACAATGCTTTATCAAAATAACAATTCCCAATAGTGCAAGATATAGTAAAACTCCCTGGATCCTTTAGTTTTGGAGGCAACTTTCTCTGGATTCTGGCACTGTACTCCTCAGTTAGCATCACAGTTTCGTATTCTTCTTTCGCTTGTTGGAGAGGATATCCTTCAGGAATTTTGCATAACTTGGCATCTGAACAATGCTTCAGCAAATGGAATGTTGATGTGTAATTTCTTGAAGACTTCAAGAATTTACTGTATTGCTGATCCAATTTGTGTTTTTTCAAACTCTGCGGAAATGGAATAGGAGGCTCATGAGGGTTGATAGGAATGGCATCCCGTGATGTATTGGAATTCTCCTTGACCACATTCCCTATTGTTTGTTCAGTTTGTTCCACAATTTCGTCATCCTAGATTGGTGTTGATTCCTTGCTAGCTACCAATCTTTTGACATGTATCTCCGGTAGTTGTACTCCACTTCTGGTTGTTATAGTATTTGCGTACTCCTTGGGGTTGATTTCAGTGTTGCTGGGTAGATTTCTTGGTACTCTACCCGTCATGGAGATTGCCATCTGTCCCATTTGTGTCTCCAAATTTTTGATTGCTGCACTCTGGTCTTGAAGAGTTGCATCTGTCTTTCGCATAAACTGATTGTTGGCTTCCATTTACTGATTGGTTGTTACCATGAACTTTTCAAACATCTCTTCCAATGGTGGCTTTTTATCCTGCTGCTGGTATTGACCTTGTGGTCTGTTTTGATTCTGATTGCTCCACGAGAAGTTTGGGTGTTTTCTCCAGCCTTGATTAAAGGTTTTCGAATGTGGTTTATTCTGTTGGCATTGACCCCATTACACAAAATCCGCAAGTTCGACCCCTTGTGTGAGAATTGGACAATTAACAGTATTGTGGTCTACTCCACATTCTTCACAACTCGGCTTCTTGACTTGTTTAGCAGTGGCTGTCTGTGAAATGCTCTCAACCTTATGGAACAAAGAGTCTATCTTTGCAAGTAGTGCGGAATAAGTATCTACTTCATAAACCCCCGGCGATCTCTTCTGAACCACTCGATCTATAAACCACATGGCTAAAATTGTTGTCATTCTCTTAAATAGCTCCCATGCTCCATCAATTGTTCTCGTGGAGATAGATCCGTCAGATGAGGAATTTACCATGCTCTTGAAGGATGGAAGTAGTCCAGTATAGAAGAATCGAATGTGTGTCTTCTTGTCAAAGTCATGTTGCGGGCACTTCCTCAACATATTCTTGAAACGATTCCATGCCTCTTCAAATGATTCGGACTCACCTTGGTTGAAAATAGAGATATCATGCCGCATTTTGGCTACCTTTGCTAGCGAGAAGAACTTGGTGCAGAATTTGTGGGCTAGCTCATTCTAGGTGGTGATGCTTGCGACGGGAAGCGAATCCAGCCATTCAAGTGCCTTATCCCGCAATGTGTGTGGAAACAACCGCAGTCTTATAGCATCGTCCGAGATACCCTGGTACCTGAAGTGTTGGCAAATATCCAGAAATCGGGATATGTGTGTATGTGGGTTCTCACTAGCCATCCCGTGGTATTGATGCCCATTCTGAAATAGTTGAATCACATTTGTTTTTAGCTGGAAGTTCGGTTGCCCAAATGGAGGATACACAATGCTAGATTGACTTTGAACTACCAACGGAGCCATGAAGTCCCTGAGTACTGTATTCCCATCATCTTCAACTGTCATGCCTTCGTTGAGTGGAATTACCGATCGATTTTGCTCGTTAGCCATTTGTTGTGCCGCTCTTGCTTCTCTTTGCCTATGACGGAATGTGCATTCGATCTCTGGATCTATGGGAACCAAATCTTGATCAGGTGCTCCTTGTATACAAGCCCTGAGATTGTAAAATCAATACAAAATTAAATTGAAGTA
>NW_019230035.1:288911-297088 GCF_002742605.1 Olea europaea var. sylvestris
CCAATATATGATTCGACTATATTTCTATGACGAATACTAATATACCGATATGCATTATAAATTCACGAATACCCAATGATTCACACAAGGCATAGAGGTATATTTTTATCCTCTATCGGACCCTATGATGATTTATACTATGTCGAACATATTTCCCTTCTTTCGAATGCATAAAATAGGTCACCACAATCATATAATTACGTGCGCAATAATTATGTGAAAATAAAAACGAAATAAATCAATCAATTCTGGAATTTGTGTTCACATACGTCAAAAATCCAAAACAACAATTAAACGTAGTATTACAAGGTTCATCGATCTCCTAGTAGTGATAAATCTAGCCTAGCATGCTAAAAAGAACAAAACTTAAAAATATTTGAAAAAACGACATCACCCGAATCAATCTTCAATCCGATCTTCACTTGGCGCGATGTTGTTCTCTTGTTCTCTCCCTCGTTTCTCCTTCAAAATCTCTCAAAAATATGTAAAAATGGCGTCCCCTACATTCTGGTCGAGTTTTTGTATTTATAGGATCCTAAAAAAATTGTTTCCATAAGAGTTTCAGGAGAAAAAGGAAATCGAATTTTTCCTCGAGAATTGCTCTATGTGACCGCATAGAGCAATTCTATGCGGTCGCATAGAGTAAGTTTTTCAAGCCTCTTTGATTTTGGTATGCTACTATGCGACCGCATAGAAGATAGTACTATACGGTCGCATAGTACTATCAACTATGGTAGACGTGTGTTTTGGTCCTCCCACTTGCATCCTTCACTTCTTAGCACCTTCTCTTCATTCTTTTCATTTCATCACCCCACGATATCATCAATTGATAATTGGCTTAATCGATTTCTCGATTTGTTCATCGGATCAACTTTTGGATATCTGCACTTTTGGTCCCTGAATTTTCACTTTGCGTCACTTTAGTCCTTTTTCGCATCTTTTCTCCTGAATTTCACCATGTTCATCGTTGTTTCCTACAATTCACAAATATACAAGATTAAGTCACAATTCAATCATTTTGCTCATTTTTAAGTCATGTTTGTGACCTAAATGAGTGTGCAAAAACACACTTATCACACACTTCTTTGTTTTCCCTGTTGAATGCTAATAGCATGGGTCTGGGTCCGTAAAGCAGTACGCAAAATCCCATTCAATAGTTAAGAAATATCATGTTTAGAGAATACCTAATGTGGGCGAAACTTGCAGGAAGAGGGATTGGAAGTATTTGATGGATTGCAAAGGTCAATTGGTTGTTACAAAAAAGAAGACATCATCAGATTTGGTTTTCGAACAAAAAATGACCAGATGCATTGGTTCTTTGATCAATAATAAGCTAATTATGTTAGGGAAAAGTTATATTCGTTTTCATTATTCAAATTTTGGACCTAAAAGTATCTTCGAATTTCTTAGAGAACCATGACAACAATTTGAGCTTAATTTTCTGATTATCTCATTGCTGAAGAAGCCTCCGGTGAATTCCACCAATAGACTCGGATTTGGAAGTGTGGAACTAAAAGACTTGGAGAAGAAGTGAGAATCACTCGTTTTCACTGCTTGCCACAAAAGCGTATTGTCGTTGATTGGAACTAATAAATGTGATCGATGATGGGAGCCAAGAGAAGAAAATGTATTGCTGCACAGTACTATACTAGACAACTTGACAATATATACTAAACTAGACTTCACTGCTCTTCTTTCTTAATAGTGTCAAGTACTTTCTAATCCTCCCTTCCAAACATGCTCTTAGTGATCCAAGTAATTGTATTCGAGCAAATAGCTTAGGCATTTTGACCATCACCAAGGCTTTGGACTGCAGAAATTTTGATAAACAAGGAAATGCAATAAGGTTTACGAAAACACACATTTGGCATAGGCAACAAGCCCCAACTAGTTAGAAAATGATTTTGTTAAAAAAAAAAAAAACCTTAAAATATCCGATTCAAACTTCACGAGAGTACCTGTCTGTTGGAGGAAAGATGGGTTTACTAACTTGGATTGGCTAAGGCTTTTAAGAGGACAACACTAATAGGAAGAAGGAAGTGAAAAAAGGAAACTTGTATTCTCAAATTCAAGACTTTACACACTTTGGCTTGTTACAAAATGGAGGGCACTACCCCTTTATATAGTGTTTACAAGAAGATTCTAGTCCACACATTTTCTAGAGACACCAAAACCACACATCAAGATATTTTCCTAGAATTCTCTAGATATTCTACATATCTTACTTAGATATTTACATAGATTTTTCTAGTAGATATTTATATATATTTTTCTAGATAATGCTTCTAGAAATGCTGTGCATGTTGGGCCTTTTAATTGATTTTGGCCTATAATCCAAAATCCTTAAACCCATATTATTTAGTCCAAAAATCAAGTTTACTACTCAACATCCTCCCTTAAACTTGATTTTGCTACTCCAAGTAGAGTTCTTAACTTACGGAACACATCATGCTTGAGTGGCTTAGTGAGAATGTCGGCGATCTGCTCCTGGGAAGTTACATATTTTAGCTACACTTCTTTCTTTGCAATGCTTTCTCTTATGAAATGATATCTTGCACTGCTTCTATCATGGAATACTGGGTTCTTTGCCAATGCTAATGCCGATTTGTTATCAACATGGATTTCGATTGGCTCTTCTTGTGATACTCCAAGCGTCTTCAACAAGTTTCTAAGCCAAATCGCATGGTAGACACTTGATGTAGTTCCAACATATTCAGCTTCACATGTAGATAGTCCTACGATCAATTGCTTCTTTGAGCTCCAAGTGAAAGCTGTGTCGCCCAAGTAAAATACATACCCAGTCGTACTCTTTCTATCATCACTATCTCCACCCCAATCGCTGTCACTATATCCAACAAGTTTGAACTCATTAGATGATGAATAGATTAAGCCATAATCAAGCGTACCTATGATGTAGCGAAAAATTCTCTTTGCAGTTTTCATATAGGTCATGGTAGGTGCTCCATATAGAGACTAATGAGTCCAACTCCAAAAAGGATATCTGGTCTTGTGCACGTCAAATATCTTAGACTTCCAACAAGACTCTTAAAAAGTGTTGAATTTACTTTTTCACCTTCATCATTCTTCGACAACTTGATTCCGCATTCGACGGGGGTGCATATGGGCTTACAGTCCTCCATATTAAATTTCTTTAGAATTTCTTTCGCATATCCTTCTTGTGAGATGAAAATGCAGTCCTCCATTTGCTTTACCTCTATCCCATGATAGTAGGCCATGAGGCTGATATCCGTCATCTCAAATACTTGAGCCATGACCTTCTTAAACTCAGTGATCATACTTTGATTATTTCTAGTGAATATAAGATCATCTACATACAAACAAACAAACAAAATATCTCATTTCTCATTTCCCTTTGTATAAAGGGCATACTCGTGAGGGCATTTTGTAAAGTCATTTTCTAGAAAATACTTGTCAATTCTACTATTCCATGCCCTTGGAGCCTGTTTCAACCCATATAAAGCCTTTTTTAGTTTCAGGACTTTACCTTCATGTCCTTTTATTTTATATTCCATTGGTTGCTCCATATAGATTTCTTCTTCGAGATAACCATTTAGAAAAGTTGATTTCACGTCCATTTGAAATATCTTCCACTTATTTTGCGCTGCAAGAGAGATAATAAATCTTATGGTTTCTAAACGAGCAACGGGAGCAAATACTTCTTCATAATCAATTCCTTGCCATTGGTTGTAGCCTTTGGCAACCAATCTTGCTTTGTATCTTTCTACGTCTCCTTTAGCGTTCTTCTTTGTCTTGTACACCCACATAACTCCGATTGCTCTCTTTCCTTTGGGAAGAGTTGTCAGCTCCCACGTGTCATTTTTCTCTATAGCCTTAATCTCTTCATCCATAGCATCTCTCCATCTTTTATTTTGCGCCGCTTCTTTATACCTTATTGGTTCACAATCGCAAAAAGATAAAAAAGTGTGAGATCATTTTGATTTTCTGTTACCTCATATAGCTCTAGTAGGCTCCTCATCCGTGGTGTCTTTTTGCTTGAACTTTCTCCTTGTGAAGATGATGGAGAAGCATCTCCATGAATAGGTGATAAAGGTGGACTGATAATCTCTTACTGCTCTCCATTCTCTTGTTCTTCTTCATCAAAGAATGGTAAGAAGTCATAGTCTTCTTCTTGGACACCCCAATCCCAAGCTCCTTCTTCATCAAACTCAACATCTCTACTTATGGTGATCTTCGCATTGCTTGGATTATACAACTTGTAGCCTTTAGAGCGAGAATCATAACCGATAAAAAATACCTTTCACTCCTGTCATCTAGCTTGGATCGTTTTTGATCTGACACATGAGCATATGAAATGCTCCCAAATATTCGTAAGTGAGAGATGCTGGGCTTTTTTCCACTCCATGCTTCTTGTGGTGTCTTATTCCACACACTTCTAGAAGGCGATCGATTAGACAGATACACGGCGCAATTAATGGCTTCAACCCAAAGTTCTTTGGGTAATCTCTTACTTTTGAGCATGCAGCGGTCCATGTTAAGAATGGATCTGTTCTTTCTTTCGGCTACTCCATTTTGTTGTGGAGAGTATGGAACCGTCAATGGGCGACGAATTCCATTCTCCTTACAATATTTCTCAAACTTTTTGGAGGTGAACTCTCCTCCTCTATCCGATCTCAAGGCTTTTATACTATATCCGCTTTCTTTTTCAACAAGAGCTTTAAACTTTTTAAAAGTTTCAAAAACTTCCAATTTTTGTTTGAGAAAATAGACCCAAGTCTTTCTACTGAAATCATCAATAAAAAAAACAAAATAATTGCTCTTACCGAGAGAGCTTGGATTAATTGGCCCACAAACATCGGAGTGTACAAATTCTAGCGACTTCTTAGCTCTTGCAGATGCTTCTTTTGGAAAACTTTTTCTCGAATGCTTTCCAAGTAAGCATCCTTCACATAATTGATCCGCATGATTTATTGGAGGCAAACCTTTCACCATTTTCTTCTTACTCAACAACTTTAAGCCTCCAAAATTAAGATGTCCAAATCTTAAGTGCCAAAGTCAAGATGAATCTTTAAAACAAGCTTTTAAACATTTAGCGACATCATTTTGAATGCTTAACGCAAACATTCTATTTCTTATCATAGGGACTTTGGCAATCAAATTTTCTCTTTGATCTCTTATTAAAAGACTATGATCTTTCAAATGAATATCATAGCCCTTCTCTAAGAGTTGTCTCAAACTTAAAATGTTATTCTTCATATTGGGCACATAATAGATATTTGAGATAAATTGATGCGTACCATTTTTCAAGCGGATCAAGATTTTACCTTTTCCTTTCACTGGGATCTTGGATTCATCTCCAAAGGTAATGTTGCCACTTACTGATTCATCAAACTCCACAAACATGTTTTTCTTCCACAAATATGGTTGCTTGCTCCTGTATCCAAATACCAAGTATTCTTTTCTTTGCTCTCTTCACCTTTGTAAGCCAATAGTAGTGCGGGATCTACTTCACTTTTCCGACAAGCGTAGTTGGCTTTCTCCCCAACTTGGTTAGTAATATTTCTACATTCTGAAGCATAATGACCAAGTTTTTGACAATTGTAACATTTAATTTGAGATTTGTCATACCTTGGTCCTTCATTTTGCCTCGTACCTTTTCCTCTTTCGCGACCTCTGGTAGAAAATGAACTTTGTCTTCTTTCCTCCTTGTAGAATACAATTCTTCCTCGATCTTGGCCTCGTCCTCTTCCTCTTTGGCTTCTTCTTCTATTGAACCTTCCTTCACCCTCGTTCAAAGTGAGCTTTGTTTGAAGAGCTTGCTCTAATGGCTCTTCTTTCACCTTCTTCCCTAGTCTTTCCTCATGAGCTTGTAAAGATCACATGAGTTGATCGACACTCATACTATCTAGATCTTTTGATTCCTCAATGGCTACAATTATGTAGTCAAATTTAGAATTTAAAGACCTAAGTATCTTCTCAATTACTCGAGTGTCGTTCAACTTTTCTTCATTCCTTTTTAATTGATTCACAATAGCTAATACTCTAGAGAAGTAATCAGAAATTGATTCCGATTCTTTCATATGTAAAGCTTCAAACTCACCTCGAAGTGTTTGAAGTCGAACCTTTTTCACCTTCTCAACTCCTTTGTGGGAGTTTTACAAGATCTCCCATGCTTCCTTACTCGTAGTAGCACAAGCTACTTTCTCAAACATGCCTTCATCTAAGGCTTGATAGATGAGGGTGAGCGCCTTTTTGTCCTTCTTCCCTACATCCTTCAAACTATCCATTTGTGCTTGGGATAGAGCAACCTCGTCTTGTGGCTCCGTGTAGCC
This sequence comes from Olea europaea var. sylvestris, assembly GCF_002742605.1. Lineage (NCBI taxonomy): Eukaryota > Viridiplantae > Streptophyta > Magnoliopsida > Lamiales > Oleaceae > Olea > Olea europaea. The sequence continues at coordinate 295,223 of NW_019230035.1, forward strand.
TTTCTCTACAATCTCCCATGCATCTGGCGACCCGAGTAATGCGTTCATCCTTATGCTCCAATTGTCGTAGTTATCCTTGTTGAGTTGGGGGACTTGAAAAGGAATCATCCCACTTGCCATTTTTCACAAGAACCTTAGGGCTCTTATGCCAATTTGTTGGAGGAAAGATGAATTTACTAACTTGGATTAGCTAAGGCTTTTAAGAGGACAACACTAATAGGAAGAAAGAAGTGAAAAAATGAAACTTGTATTTCTCAATCAAGACTTTACACACTTTGGCTTGTTACAAAATGGAGGGCACTACCCCTTTATATAGTGTTTACAAGAAGATTCTAGTCCACACATTTTCTAGAGACACCTAGACCACATATCAAGATATTTTCCTAGAATTCTCTAGATATCTACATATCTTACTTAGATATTTACATAGATTTTTCTAGTAGATATTTATATAGATTTTTCTAGATAATGCTTCTAGAAATGCTGTGCATGTTGAGCCTTTTAATTGATTTAGGCCTATAAGCAAAATCCTTAAACCCATATTATTTAGTCCAAAAATCAAGTTTACTACTCAACACTGTCAATTTGCCAAGGAAGATAATTTGTCAAAAGTATTAGTTTATCCCGTGATGGCACTCCTATTCGTAGGACATGGTTATTGGCTAAGAACATGTTGAATCGGTTGTCACGAGAATTCATATCTTCTACATAACCTTGCAATTATGCGATAATTTAACTGTTTAAGATGAACCACTAGAAAGTCATTAGATATATCCAAGCTATTTGAAAGAGCATGGCCTCACACAATAATGTTAGAGGGAAAACTTACACACTTAGTTGTATCTATGAGCAAATGCAATTAACGAATATGCGCAAAAAAAAGAAAGAAAGAAAAAAAATAATCCAATAACACGAGTTGAATGCTCACCAATACGGGCAGCTGAAAAGCCATAGCTTCAATGGCAATTCTCCCAAAACACTCTCCTGTGCCTGCGTATTAACAGATTAAAAATAAAAAAATAAAAAATTGCTTTTCCGGCAAGATGAACTAAAGATCAGTCCTAAATATAGATATCATAAGATTTCATTTTATTCTAATGAGTGTCCTGAAATAACTAGTGACAATTTGTTTGATTCTGGAACAAACAGGTGTATATGCAATTTGGCCCACAGCAATACTCGAACAATTATAGTCCAGTCAGATATGCCACGTTGACGATTCATCCATTTGGGCTAACTCATTTGCCACATTGTTATATATCCTATTAACGCATTGAAGTTCTACTTGATCGAACTCCTCTAATAATTCTTGGACGATCTCATATTGACTTATAATGGAATCACTTTGGCATTTAAAATCACCGATCAATTGATGTATCACCAATTGAGAATCACCCCTAACGATCACATTTCTTACTCCCATATCTATCATTAGTTCTAGGCCTACAATTAAGGCTTCATATTCGGCCTGATTGTTGGTGCACATTCTATCTAAGGTGAATGCAAACTTGTAGCAAATCCCTAAAGGATTAATCAATGCTACTCCTACTCCCGCACCTTTAGAGGTTTTTGACCCATCGAAGTACAACACCCAAGGTTTTAATTCGAACGAATTGATTTCTAATTCGATTTCTTCAGGCATGTCAAGGCATGGATGATCGGCTAGAAAGTTAGCAAAAGCCTGATTTTTGACTGCCTTTTGAGGTATATATTGTATTTCGAACTCTGATAAAGCTAGTGTCCAAAGGCCTACCCTTTGGTGTAAAATACGGCGAGAGAACATATACTTAACTAAATTTACTTTAGAAATTAAATAAACGGTTACGGGCCGTAAATAAGCCCTTAATTTTGTACATGTGAAATACA
>NW_019230035.1:298042-299749 GCF_002742605.1 Olea europaea var. sylvestris
CTATGTTCCACCAAGTCTCTATCTAAACCAGGCATTTGTTCATATTTCCAAGCAAAACAATCTTTATACTCCTTTAACAAAGCGATTAATTTATCACTAACCTCTTGATCGAGCATCTGGCTGATGAATGTTGGACGGTCTTCTCCTTCATTGCCAATATTTACTTTGATCAGAGGGTCTTGTGCTTGAGTGTATCCAAGTTTGGCGATCCGCATCATTTCGTCGTCCAGTTCTCTTGTAAGTACTTCCTCTTCTAAACAGTCCACCTTGTTGACTTCTCGGCCAATGCTTTGTTCTAGCTCGAATACTGCCAACTTATCCTTCAGCGCTTTTAGGGCTATCTCTTCTTTCGCCTTGTCATTGTATTCCTTATTGAAAGCCATCAGTCTGGCTTTGAAGGCCTAAATGTCGGCCATTTGCTTTCGTAACTTAGAATCCATTCAAGACTCCTTGATTATTCTTTTGCCAATTACTGGCTCTTCCAGGGCCACTATATTTGGCCTCATCTGTTTGAACATTTCAGTGAGCGCGTCCACTGAGAACGGTTCTTCGCTTTGCGTGACAACCTGAGTTTCTTCCCCATCTTGTACTACCCTAACAGGTCCATAGTTTCCTTCGTACATGAACTTTTCTACTGAGTTTGCTTCTGTGACAAAAGGCCTATGATCGGCCTGTACCACCTCTGCTTCGCCTTTGTTATTCCAAAAGATCAAGTATTGATGGAGCGATGAGGGTATATAGTGACTTTCGTGTATCCAATCTCTTCCTAATAGCACATTGTAACTAGTAGGACTATCTATTACAAAGAAGACAGTGGCCCTAGTAGTTGTCCCTATAGTTATGTCCAATGGCATAACTCCCTTGGCTGAAGTTGCTCCTCCATTGAAGCTCGTGAGGATGACTTCTGTAGGAATCATGTCACCCTCTGTCTTTGCGAACTTCCTCATTATCCTAGATGGAATGGTGTTTATAGCTGCTCCATTGTCGACAAGCACTTTTGCCACTGGGATGCCGTTAACTAGAGCTTTAACGTACAACGGCCTCAAGTGTTTAGTCAATTTCATGGTTGGCCGTTTAAAAATAACCTTTTCGGCAGCCTCTATTTCTACTTCCTGCTTATTTTCTGTCGAATTATCCTCCTGTGATAAGTCGACGTGCAGTATATCGTGCTGATCCTCTGTCTTCTGAACTTCCTTCTTACTTTTTTCTAATGCTTCCTCATCCGTTATCCAACCTGTGGGAGGGGGCATTATTCTTGGAGATGACCCATACTTTTCAGAGCGAGGCACTCTCTTCTTCCTTTTGGGTGTCCCGTACAGTACGTAGAAATCGAAAGGACGCCCAGATGGTTCTCCCAACAAATCTACTTCGCGAACTCCCTCTCGATGTAGTTGCTTCAACAGAGTATTACGCGATACTCCTCTCTTTCTCCCTTCTGCTTCTAGGTCGATTTCTTCTTCAATGTCTGTCATCCCATCGTCTTCTTCATCATTGTAGGCCTCTCTAGAAGTCTGGCCTTCTTCACATACCAGCACGCAAGCTTCTCATTCGTTGTCCTCCCTCTCTTCTTCTTTTTCTTTATTCTTGAATTCATTGACCAGTAAGTAATTATTGGCCACGACAGGAGGTAACGTACCAAACTGGATGGTAAGGGGCTGATCTTGATCTTCTCCATCCTTTCTGTCTCGCTCGAACTTTGATCTCCCA
>NW_019230035.1:303506-306287 GCF_002742605.1 Olea europaea var. sylvestris
AATGGATATTCGTAAAACGTACACATACATAATTTTTTGCGCAATACAATGTACGAGCGTTGACAAAAATTGAATGAAGGCACAAAGTACCGTAAGTACGATTGACATAACATACTAAAGCCGAATAACTAATACAAGTTGTAACACTATAATAATTTCAGCAACGGTAAACGGTGACAAGACATTCACCACGGGAATTGCAAAATGTGACGAATGCGTCTAAGTGTCACCAAGCTTGCCAACTACCCTGACTGATATGTAAATCACAAAAATGAATGAAAAAGGCACCAATATAAAGCGAATTAACAAACATCCTTCACCACCTAAATTACGTCAAAAAAAGGCAAAAGCATGCTGAACCCCATTGTCGTGCTATGTTCGGCAATTTATCCACAGTTACTTATTTTTTTGCTTTGCGCTCCCCCTCGTGTACGGAGTCCTGGTAGCAGGTGCCGGACGTCGCAGTCATGCCGATCGTCGTCTCTTTGTCGTAACTTCCCGTCCTAGTCAGGCTACATTGGCAGGAANTCGCTGGCAAGTTGATGAACCAGGAGAAAGCTACTCCTGTTAACGAACTAGGGAAAAGTCTCATTTTATGGTAATCGGTTACAGCACCACTTTGTAATGTGAATCGCCCTATGTGTTCCAGAATAGACACCTCTCCTACACTAGTAAACAGTGAGAATTCTGGCACTTTGTATCCTCTAGGCCATGGATATGCTTGATCTACCCAATCGGGATATGGCTTTGTGTACGTCAGCCTAATGACGGGACGCACCCCAAAAGCCATCTGATCCTGTACGATTTCCATAATCTGGTTCCTCAACATGACGTTGGGATCATATGGAATTCCTACAGGTTGGTTAACCGGTTGGTTTGCATGAGGCTTGATGTTTGGTCCTTGATTGGCAACAAAATTACCATGATTAGGACCATTACCATTAGCCTAAACATCTACTCCCTCGTTACCACGCGGAATATTCTGTCCATTGTTTAGGACATTATCTCTCACGTTTGGATTACCCCCCAAGTTAGGCATACCACTACCATTGCTTTGATTTGATACTGTAGTACCTCCTTGGTTTGAAGTAGAGGGACCAGAGAGTGGTTCTACCCCTTGACTCGGATTTAGGACCGAAGGATTATGTCCTACAATTGTCCTAGTTTGAAAGTGATTTGTAAGAGGTATAGCCGGTTGACATATTTGGCCTACTAACTTGTTCATTGTTTCATTCAACGTCTTTAGTTGTTTGGCCATGTTGTCATAGTGTACATTCCCATTTTGTGTAAATCTTTTCATATTATGAATACTTCGAAGATTTACCTGTTCAACGACGTCTTGTGTGAGTTCTCCAAGTAATGCACGCATGGTTCGAGGACTTAACTCCGTCATTGGTTCGTAACGACTGTCACTGCTCTGATTTTGTCCATCTGTTCGTGGAGAGGCATGCTGCTCCTCATATCGCTCGATTACAGACTGAATTCCTCCCTGACTTGCTGCTTCCTTATCGGATCTCTGAGGCATATTGTTTCCCCTTTTATACTTTCAACACCTAACACCACGGTCCCACTGCCGTGCCAAATTGTTTCTCGCGGGTTAGTCGCTAACAATTAAAAGTGATCAGACGATTGTGTAAGGGACAAACCTCTTGAGACAAAGTCCCAAAAAGGGGTGTTCTTTTATTGGCGGTGACTTTACAATTGGAAATGAAAAACAACGTGCCTCCAAGAGGCGCAAGCACACGAGTTACTGAAAGAAAAGTGTTTAAGTCTAAAAACTAAGGAAATGAAAATTACATATTCTCTGTTCGAGAGTTTTGGATTCGGTCCTTTGCTTCTATGTCCTTTCTCCCTTTTATACTTCATAGACGATCTCTTTGTGATTAACTACTCTCAAAACTGCTTGATCGTCCTATAACTACCCACTTTCTTCGTAGTGGCCATTTTTTCATGAAAACTGCGTTTTAACTGCTGCCATTACCTTTCATCGTTCAACCGCTTTCGATTGAATTCCTTGAGTCGTGGAACGTGATAGGACTGCTTTAACAACTGCCTTGGTAACTGCATTTCTTGATAACCACGACGCGTTATGTCTGTTGATACCTTGGGCGACTTGAAGGTTTGGGCGAGAATAGAATAACAGCTCTGGACGACCGTATGACACTCTATTCATTCAGAATCTGGGCGATTTGCAAACTTGGGCGATGGCGTTACCGCATTCTTGGGCCCCCTTATTTGGGCCTTCACCTTGATTCGTTCGATTGGACTTCGTTCTTTGGGCTATCTGATTTGGGGATCCTCCAATTGGGCTTTACTCCTTGGGCTGTTCGATTTGGGGACTTTACTCCTTGGGCTGTTCGATTTGGGCTGAATTTTTATGTGTCAACAGTGACCAAAATCATCCATACCACAAAATACTAAACATATTTTCCTACAAAAGGGCCATTTATTGCACACTTGCACTGCTTTTGACAATTTAAAAAGCTCCCCCACTTCCCTCATCAGACTCGTCTGAGCTAATGACAATTACTTCTGGAGGTGGAACATGAGCCACCCACTCATTTGAGTCGGACGGTGACTCGACCGGACCCCTGACCTCGAAGACTTGATCGAGAACGCTGTCTGGTGACTTAGATTCTGCACTTGATACTTCATCGAACTCGGCACCATGCTGTTCAACTCTTACATCCTCGTCGTCTGACAACAAAATGATGGGAAATTTAACGGATGAACCTAGTATCGGCGGATGCATATTGGAGTTGAATGTTTCATTGCTGGAGG
>NW_019230035.1:311312-344874 GCF_002742605.1 Olea europaea var. sylvestris
ACCATCTTTTATCGTAAATGGTTCACATAAAAAGTACTCATTTATATACGGAAAATAAGAAAGAAGCAAGCACCAGCATATGACGAATGTTCTCAGCAGCAGAACATTAGCAACACAAAAACTTTCTACTATACTACATTATTCTTGTTGTGTCTACAAATATAGTCTACTGAGGGGGGAAATTGTCTGAAAATGCCAGGACCAACATGTTTTCCGTAATTACCATTTAACAAATCTTCCATAATAGCCTTTTTTTTCCTTGTCATATCTGAAATTTGTTAGTTTCACAATTTGAATATGATAGAATGAAAAATTCTTTAGATTTTGTTTATATATGCCTTAATATGATGTCATGAATTCGTAGATGAAACAAAATCCCTTCCAAATAAATAAGTACAGAAAACATTACTCAAATATATCATAATCATTTCAAAATGAGTTTATATATCATCTTTGAACTTAATTTTACAGAGGAAATTAGAATTTCAAGACAATTCGAATTCTGCCAAGCAGTATTGTTTGTGCAAATTTCATGTACTTTACAAATTTGATTGATGCATGAACCATCATCAATATGCATCTCTTGCACATATAAGTCAATTTAAGGCCATATGCAGCAAATTTGTCCCTCAACTTGTTAAGTTCTTGTGTCTTTTCTAAGGTTACAGCATTAGTCTTTCTTGTTTCAAAAAATTTAGGAGTGGGTTCACATGGTGACATAGTCCCACGATCGGAGCTAAAGAAGATCAATAGTTTACTTTTTATTCCGAATATGAAATTAAAATTCAAATGGAAAATAAAAGGAATGTAAATAGTCTTTCTTTTTCTGGTGTTGTTTGACTATTTTATATTTAATTAAATATAATAAATAACAAGCATTTTTTTTCTTTTTCGCACCTAAAGAAAGGGAATAAAAAAATAAAAATTGAACATAGTTCTTCCCCAATCAAGTTGTTAACATAAGACAAATAAGACTCTTTCACGATACTTTATGCCATAGTTAATTTCCCATACAGATAAGGTTAGACAATGAAAAGTTTACATAATTTTCATATTGCTCTTTGGAGCTAATAATACTGTAGTTTTCTAATTCTTCCTCCCTCGCTCGTTTCCTCTTCTATACAACTAATTACTACTTGAAAAAGACACGTTAGGTTCGATTAGTCATCATAGCTGCAGGAAACTCAAATACAGTAAACTGACATTTACGCAAAATACTAAAGTATCATTTTAAGACAAAATATTTCAAAATTCAATAAATCACTCTGTAAAACAAAATCATAAATTACCCTAATGTAATGGCAAAAAAAAGGAACTAAAAAAAAAACAAAGAGAGAGAGAGAGGGGGGGAGGGGGGTTTAGAGTGACAGTAGTAGCCGAGGGTGGAGGCTCAGCGTCTGAGACTTGGTGGCAACAGCTCGACGTTTAATCATGTCGGAGGTGCTGAGATTGCCGTGCTCAACAGCTGCCGGAGTTCCTTTGAATAATACTTCGATTTGGGAAAACCAAATGGGGAGAGAGAGAGAGAGAGAGAGAACGTGAAATGATGGGAGGAACAATAATGGAAGAGAGAAAGGCTGATTTGGTTTTCAAATTTCTCATCTAGTCATGTCTCATTAATGAAAGATATACAAGGTATTGAAATTATTAGGAGGGCTAGAAATGTCCAAAAATCTCCAAAAATGACAATTTCGTAATCTTTTAAAAAATGACATTTTTGTAAATGCAAACCCAAATTTTGACATATAGTGTAATTTCCACTTAATATATTATCAAATTAAGTAACAGATGTGGAGTGGTTGAGTTCTATTTTTTGAATAATTAATAATCATATAACTCTATATATATCTGAAGGCACAAAATATTGGCTATCAGACAATCAGTTGCTGAGTAAACTATCTAGCACGACTTATTATTTCAAGAAAAGCTTACCATTGATGATGGCGAAGAGAAGATCTTTCCAAGAGATTCCCTATTATTTTCTCGGAGAACCCCTCTTGCCACACTGTCTTCGGCTACTTCCATCAAGTCTTTGCTGTTTCCAAGGTGCACAACATAGATCTCAGGCATTTTAATCCTGCATCACAAAAATTAAAGAAACATAGTCCATATAGGTCCTCATTGTAAACTAGTAGCAGAAACTGCAAGAGAGTAAGTTAATTTGAAATATTTTAATGGTCGATTGCCACGATGAAAGAGAGAGAGAGAGAGAGAGAGAGGGACCAACTCCATTGCACTCTTACTAATCCAGTAAACCAGATTACAATGTTAAATCTAAAAACTATCTAACCACTATCTTGCTACATTCTCCTTTCGAGAATAAATTCAAGATGACGAGCATATCATCATTCGAATTTTTATATGATAGAGAAGGAAGAATTCACAGCAACAGTTTTCCAGTATCTGGGTGATCTATACTGAATCGCAATAGATGTTAGATTAGGGAAGTAATGTAATAATTTTTACGAAGAAGACCGGTTGGTAAGTCTCATCGGGGGAAGACAAACCAACAAGCTCATCTTAATGCATAATTGTAACTGTCGACTATAGAATACCCACAGAAGCTCAGATAAAATTTCTAAATAAAGGCTTAACATTATGAATGCCTAAAGAACATAAATTGGCAAGATTACAACTGAATATTACAACATACAAGAAGAGTAATCTTTTCACTAGATGCTGCATTGCCAACTGCATTTCATTAACTTTAAGATAGCAACTCATATGAAAAGTCAAAAATTGTGGGAAAAAAATGAAAAAGGATCAGGACAAATGTATGCAATAATCTTATCAATGAGAAAGCCTAAAGACAACACTGTTAACATTGATGAATAAAATTGTACCCTACATAAATAAAGAATGTTAAAGGATGAAAACATAGAACATAGAACTTCATACTATATAGGAGATTTAGAGGAAACATTATACCCTAGACGCTCACTAGTCCGATTCCTCCAGTACTCTGCAGTTATGTGGGAATCAATCATGGCACCTGCAACAAAAGTGAGGTGCTTAACATACTCCAGTTTAAAGTAATGACCTCGCATTTCATGAAACCACCACAACACCTTTGGTAGTAGTAGTACACGAGGCACATTTTCTTTTAGGACGGCATCAACCACTTCCCAGCAACTGCAGTGTTTAAAATGACTAGATCAGCTTTAAGTGCGATATCAACAGCTTCCTGACCCTTTGCCATGAAAATCTGAATGAATAGAAAGAAACCACAATACAACATCATTACCATAATAGCAAACGTTGTCCAATTGAAAGAATCTTTCATGTTTCTTGAATAAACAAGATCATTGTTTTAAGATTTGGACCTTATAGTACCTGTACTCCTCTGTCCTTCATCTTCTGTTCCAAACTGTAAATCACTTCATCTGGTTCATTAGGCATCTGATAGGTCATCCAAACAACTTCCGTGCCAACGCCTATTAGGAGAAAAGCAAGTTCCATTAACAATAATGGTCCACCTGCAAAAAAAGGTTCTTTGTGAATGCTTTTGAGATAAAATAAAAAGAACTGATGTATCTGATTAGTTTAACCCAGATAAATTTGGAGAAAAAAGTCCAAAAATTACTCATACAATTAAAATAAATGGCATTAAAGACCTTTCACAGAATAAAACTATCTTCAGATGAAACCATAATGAAGCCTCGTATCAATAATGAATCAGTGGACAGATTTCCCAACTGCCAGACCATTACTACAACTATCAATCTTTCAAAAGATATTCATGCATTATGGGCATCATTGCAACAATTTAATCACTTTCAGGTTAATGGTCGAAAATAAATCCAAACTTAAGTTCAAGAAAATAATTATTTAGAGAAAATAAATCTAAACTCAAATTCTTTAAATAATAAACCTTTTGATACTAAACTGTCTACAGCTCATCTGTAATAGAGGAAGAGCATTATTAAGAGACTTTTTAAATATCTGCCTTTCAACCCTTAAAAATCATGCTATTAATATTTTAATTTAGAGAGCAAAGTTCCTACCTTTTAATTTTTTCAAGGGAGGAAAGAAAGAGAAAAATAATAAATATTTTTTAAGACTATTAATTAAGTGTCAGAGTTTGTCAGAATATTTTATAATTTAAACTCATTAAATTAAGATAGTCTTCAAATGAAATAATATGTCGTTTAAAAATAGAGAGAATGGAAGATGCTCTGACAACTAGAAGCACTATTCTCCATCATAATTCCAAATAATTAATAACTAGAGTCAAAATTAAATCATCTAGAGAGAGAAAGCTCGTGTGAAACCAAAAGGACAAGCTTTGATATCATGGAAGTGAATGGATTTTCAGTTTCTGCAATTTTTGAGTGGAATTGATTGGTATCGTCCATGAAACGTTGGGAATTGCAGGATCCATCGAACGAAGCTCTGATGAAGAAGGCAATTATAGTGGAGAGTGTGATGCGAAGAAGAATTATTGATGGCCATTTATTGCGAACTGAAATCCACCCCGTCGAATGCTTTGCCATTGTTTTTGTATGTAAAGCTGTAGCATTACTTTGCATGAAATTTTGGAATTATTAGTCGAATCGAGTCCTCTAGAAAATTTAGGGTAAATAGCAAAATAGCCCCTAAAAGTTCAGTTCTAGCACTTTTAAGTATAGAGTGTGTGATCGCTTAAATTGTTCCACATTGCTAGGGATGGTAAATTAACCACCCTGTGTTGTCCCACCTATTTGGCGGGAATCCTAACCTAAGTAGGGCAGGAAAGGCATTATACCCTCCTCATCAATCCCCCTCGAGGGAGAGACGAGTGGAACATCTCAATCAACTACATCACTAACAATGACACATATAGGGTGGTCAGCATCAGCGATCTCATCTTCCGAGTTCCCAAACAAAGACAACCTTAAAAATCCTTCTTAACTTCGTCGAATGGTTTCACTCCCCCTTTTCTCCATTCTGTCAGCTAGTCGACTCCCGTACCGCAAAAGGATTGTTGAACTTCACAATTATTTATTGATATATGGATAATCTCCAAAATTATTAATAAAAAAAAACTTAATTGCGTCACATAAAAAGAATATGAAGAATAATATGATTTAAAAAAAAAATGCAAATGCAGAAACAAAAGGGACCCAAAATTAATCGGAGTCGTCACATTGTATGCTTTAAGATATAGAAGGCTTCCAACATGTTTAGCAAAGCTTAAAAGTTAGTAAAAACATACATTTCTCTGTCTTCTAACTTACGCACCAACTACATGCTCAATTTTTGTCTTCGCTCTTATGCATAAAGCCCTTTCCAATGTACCCTTTACTTTGCGCTTGCGCTAGGATTATCGAGTTAGAAGTGTAAAGTAAATTGGGCGGCTTTCCATATGGGCCAGGCCAGGTAACACCTACACAGTCATGGCCCGCCTTGTCCCGCCTATAGAGGGGGCCAGATAGTGACATCAGCCCCGTTGAAGACAAACAAATCATTTTAACACTTCACATTCTAAGCCTTAACACATCTAAGAAACATCAGATTGTGATCCAATACATAATTGAATTTAATTCAACAATTTTTACGTCCAAAATAACAATGACACCTGCCCACTTTGGCCTTCCTGCGATTTCCGAACATTGCTACTCATATACAACTGCACCAGCTTAATGCCTCTATTGGCATAATAGAGCATTTGAAATGAAAGGGCTGTTTTGGAAAGGGAAAATACACTATATTTTCCAACTTGCAGATTGCAGCAATGTGGCGCTAAAATCAGTTCTCAAGCTTTATCATCATGGAACCACCACCTTGTCTCCTTGGGAGATCTGCCATTCCCACAATTCTTCACGTAACGATCATTGTCTGCTGGACGTTGCTGCACGAACATAAAACTCAAATGATTAAAGTTTTGGATGCTGACAGAGAACCACACTTTGAGAACTTTAAAACTGAACAAACCTTTGCTGGTGAGCTTGATAACATGGATAGAATGCTGATGCAAACCGAACTAACAGTCATAGCTGGTGACCATGACTCGTATAAAATATCTGTAAGGATAGCAGATAGTGGACAAGAATTTTTAAACAAACTCCTTAAATAATGAAGGGAAGAACAGCAATAATTTTGCAGAATTAAATAGCGCTATGTTTTGCATGTGCGAGTGTATAACTCTAAAAGCCAATTCTTGACCAATTTAACAAAGTCTTACAACTCTTATCACATACATAGTATTATTAGGTCATGCTGATGCGGGTAATGTTCCATTTCTAAGATTAAATGACAGACCGGTTTTTCTTTTCTTTTTTTCTTTTTTTTTTTTTAAGCCATGTGGTTTTAGATAGGTAAATCTCTTCCTTTTCAGTTACCTAATCCATGTAATTCTAATTTAGAAAATCAATTGCAAGTCATCATGCGGAATAGCTTCCTGTAACAGTCAAAACTAAAATAATTCGACTGAGAGAGATCAAGATGCAATTCTCTCCACACCATCAGCCTGCTTGGACCAAAAATGTGAACCTCACTCTCTTTGTCCACTCACAAGATTATGCTACAAGCCTACAACATGCATAACATCTAATCCCCTGTTAAACGTGGGGCTAAACCCACAGAATAGATAGAAGATTAGACTAGAGGTAATTTCCTCAAACAATGGTATGTTTATTGCACATAAAACTAAATTATTCAGAAACAGCATGGATACAATGACTATTCTAAAAATTTCAACTAGGTCAGCAAGAAATACAAATAAGTCCTGGAAATGTCTTTTCTATATTTCTTTCTTCCTCTCCTTTTAAGCAAAGTATAGTAAACAGATGAAAAACAGCACAAGCTGAGTACACATGAGATGCAGAGCTCCTCACAAAAATAATCATAGCTAGGACCCAAGGCAAAAGGCTTTCCAGTAAGATATTTGCTAGGTAAACTAACAATGCTTATTGCACAAATCAAAATGGAATTATTGGTATCAATATTTACTTAGGTTTTTGATGGATCAGACGGCTCAGATTGTATGACAAGCGAGTTGCATATCTACAATATGCATGACCAACTGATTTTACCATTTGTATTCTTCAATTTTATCACATTTGCCTTGTATAAATAGCCCAAGGACAAAGCTCAAACAAGTATCTCAATTCATGCATAGCATAGAGAAATTCAAGAACAGGGGATTTAAGACAGTACGGATAGATACAAATAATTTGAACAGATAAAAACCATCAAAACTCTTAGCACTTTGTTGGTATTAAGGTAGTGGAATCATAATGCTTTGCCCTTGGGTTTGATGTGCCAAATTTTCCTTAAGAATTACTTACCCTCGCACATTCTCAATATCTATATGCAACAAAAATTGGGGTTGAGACAAATCAATAAGCGTGTCTCACAAGTAAAGAAGCTTTATTATTCACAGGCAAGCTGTCCCTTTGCACACTGATACAAGCACATATCTAATCTAGCCGTAATAATTAGTAAGTGAAACTTAGGTGGACAAAAGTTGCAAAAGATGACAGAAGCTAGCTCTGTGAAAGTAGTATACAGCTGATCCTTCTCTTATGTGTTGACACTAAATTTTTTTAACCACCCAGTGAAGTGTCCTCATAATACTCTGCTCCTCGATGAAATGGAAGTACACATCAAAGCCGTAAAAGCCACACTGCAATCTACCAATATCACATCTTGAATCTAGAGCTCGTTTGGAAGGGCTTCTGCTTTTGTTTCTACTTCTTGTAGAAGAGCTTAGTAAGCTCCCTTTGAAAGCTCTTCTAACCATACGAAGCACCTTCAAAACCCTGCCAAATGAGCCCATAATCTCCTATATCTGCCTAACCCATTTTTGCACTACTTCGACGAAATGAAGGTCCGCCAGAATTTTTTTTTCTCTAACAATTTTTATAGATAATTACTAGCAAGAACAATTTAACAATTTCTCATTCAGAGATCACCAGTCACCAATCACTAAGCCAAAGCCAAAGCTAGGTCAATATACGGAAGCAATAAACAAAACTAGCTTAGTATAGATAGAAATTGATCAAAGTAATTATAATGCAAAGAGAAACGAGAAACAGACCTAAACATATATGCCCATTGCTATAAATGTGAGGGTGAAGTGGAGCTGGAGGTATAAATATAACCTGCCCAAACAAACGCAGAAAATCACAATATCAAAAAACATAAATACTAATAGCAGTCAAACCCTATAAGAGTGATACCAATTACACTATCAAGTAGAAATTTCACTTCTCCATTGATCACAAAAAAGTAGAAATAAAATAATTAGAAAAATTCACCTGAGGGGCTTCCATAGGGTAATGCTCCGGAAAATCAACTTGAAGCTGGTACGTTTCACCGGCATAGAGCGTACCCGGAGCGCCGTTGACTTCAATTACCCATCTAAAACATCGAAATCAATTAATTATTAGCAGTATTCTCCAATCTCTAATCTATTAAACAAACTCAAATCAAAAATCAAAGAAATAAAGAATATTAAGAGGGAAAAGAAGAAAAAGAAACCTCTGGAGATTATCAGTAACTTTATGCTTGAAACCCGCGGGAGGATTCACCTGCCACTCCATCAGCTCTTTCTGTAGCCGATTACTCGCGATCTTGCTCAAAGACGCCTTTTTTTCACGTTTCAATTACACAAAAATAAATATAATAAAAAAAAATCTCGAATAAAATATGCAATCATGTATACATATATATTCTATAAAATTTAAAATATATGTGTGAAATTGAGACCTTGCGCGGAGAAGTGGAGCAGGAAGTCATGGCGTAAAAAATATTCGAGAGAGAGAGAGAGAGTGTGTGTACGAGGGAAGTGGTGATGTGGAGTTGTAGGGATGGTTTACGTAATTGATTGGACTTTTTATTCTTGGAGTAGAGTACGTTGGAAAATTTATGCCCACCGAGAAAATGGAGATGAAAATTAAGGAATAGAAATTCAAGAAGATGGAAATTAATAAGGAAAACAAACCAATATGTAAGGCTCAAACACGAAAATGATTCGTTGTCCTCAAACGATATTTGCCCCTTCTCGTATACAAATTTGGTGCTTAAAAGGTTTTATGGCAAATAGTTCGTAGGATTGATTAAGCCTTGTTGTAGAAAATCACAAAAGTACAAATGATTTTTCCACCCGAATCTTGAAGAACACTTGAAAAATATGAATATGGAGGGAAGAAAGTTTAATTCTTTCATGTGGATTTGTTTATATGTTTTTCACATACTTGTAATTAATTTTCAATGTCCATTAATCACTTATTTATAGACATTAAACATTTCAACACGAAAAGGTGCCAAAACGAAATGAAAAGCCGCCAAAATCATAATTGAAAAACTGCCAACGGCTATATTCCTTCTTCTATGCGGTCACATAGAAGGATCCTATGCGACCGCATAGGTTTCACAAAGGCAGGGTCATTAGGCCCTGTAGGTATCTATGCGGTCACATAGAAGGATCCTATGCGACCGCATAGGTTTGTATCTTGGCCTCCATTTTTTTTTTCTCACTTCATTCCATCTTTATTTCATTCCACACACCGGTTCTTATTATTGTTGAACAAATATACAACAATCCCCCACTTGTTCAACACTTAATAAGATCTCATATTCAAAGTATACGATACTCATGCATAAGGATTAGATATCTTTCGATTTGAATCTAACCATAGTATAATTCAAACAAAGTAAAGTCGGAATCAAAGGTAGCCGTAGCTTTGAACAAGTTATTCTATGTGACAATACCGGTCCAAACACACACACGAGTACCACGTGTTCTCAAATTCCTCATAACTTGCTTAGCGCTTTTATGGCCTTGCGCTCATCCTTTTCGACAAACTTTTAAGAGAGAAACTCCAACTCTCTATTGAGGCGGCACCACCTCGAAGTTAGTCTAGGTGAAGTTCTTCCAGTACCTTTGTTATTTTTAGAGGTACTTGTGTTTTACACTGAACTTCATTAAGAGCTTTTAATGCTCAACCCTCATTTCAGTAACAACCAGCATTATTTTACTTAGGATAGGGCTATTACGGATTTTAATAATGCTGAAACCATCCCACATATCGAATGACTTGTTTGTTACCCTTTGAACCCATGGATTACCCCTTTGAGTAAGCGATGAGTAGGGTTGCCGTCATTGGTGAACCTTTATAGTTTAGGAGTTTCATCTCCATCCTACTCGAAGTAGATGCCACTAAAGTTTTATTTAGTGGTCTAGTTGAATGATCCGCTAAATTCTCTTCCAAAATTATTTCACTTTTGATAATTTCCTTTTGACGTCACCTTTAAGACTTATATGTCTTTACTTTCATTTTATGTGACTTAGTATCTTATTAAATGTAGCTAGCCAACGATCGATCCATTTAATAGATACAATTTGTCACCATCAAGAAATCTTTTTGTGAAGCCATATGCTTCTCACTTGCTTTATTTAAAGCTTTATTTATATCCAAACATGATTTGAACATTTTTATCAAATCATTACACTTCTCAATCAATTTTATTGTGGATCTCATACTTGGGTATTCATATTTCACTATTGAAATATTACAGTGATCTTCAACTTATGAATACTTTTAAATATTCACATTGGTTTTGAAAGCGTCGTGATTGGCTTTAACCCAAATTATCCACTTAAATTTAATGATAATGTATCTCATCCTTATAATTATAATCATAAGGACTTTTCTACCTTTTCTTCCTTCATAGATATCTTTCTATGATTAATATGTAAATGATATGGTAACTTTTAAATTAAGTTATCCCCACAATTCCTCACTTAGAAATTTATATGCAATCATGTAATATTGCATTCATAAATATTGAACTTCTCATATAGGAACACAAGCATTTAAAGTTAATCTCCACATTTCGAGTTATACTCGAACTTAGAGTTCCTTAATATGTTAACCCCCGCATTCGGGATTAAACTCGAACTTAGAGTTTATTAACTCTTTTTGTAGTTCAATTTCTTATCACTTCAATAATGATCGTGAAAGTCTATGTTAATTCACAATGTACTTCAATCCACTATTTAATTTTTATCACACAATTTGATCAAGGTCGTCTCATAGACCTATCATACTTTTCAAGCATAAACTAACTCAATTTGGTTCCATGATTGAAGTCCAATTCAACAACGAATGAGATTAATTTCCAATCATTGGCAATTTATCACTTTCGTAACCTTCACAAGATAGCATCATATCATCTCAATGACATGGTCCATATTCGCCTTATTTACTTTTGGACAAAATCACATTTTGTCTCTTTTATATGCAAACACAATTTTGCATAAGATTATCTCACTTAATTTGTGGCTATCAATATTTCAATTAAACATGGAATCAATCATCTAGTTTATCAAATAATTCTCATATTCCAATAGAAAAAGTAGTCATGAAATTTCATGAGCTTTCAACAAATAGTAGGCATCCTTCCATATTTATGCACATCCTTTAGACCCATTAAATATTAATAGATTGATCTCAAAACACAAATATGGATGTACTTTACTTGCACTTTGAAGTTCATAAACCAACGAAATGGTAAAAGCATCGTGCAACAACGGAAACATGTGGGCTACCCAAGTGGGTTCGTGTATTATCCAAGCAAATGTGACAGCCTATATATTGGAATTAATCACCGAATAACAACCATGATCAAATATATCTTTAGCCACCACAATTGGTTTAAATTGCATTCTTTAAAATGTTATGCATAAAAGCTATTTCCAATTGTCACAGCAAAGTGAGAATAATCAATTAATTAAAATTGATTTCCACAATATCCTTTATACATGAAGGTTATTTAGAACATATTATAAATTTTGTCATACTAATATGCAAACACAATTTGTACTCTACAAAATATTTCCATGTCTTAGCAATTTCCAATAGAAACAATTCACGATTTGTCATACTTTATGCAGATATAATTGGCATAAAATCATCTCACTTAATATCATACGATTAAATGAGGCTATCAACATTAACTCAAGTTAATATGAGTTCAACAAGACATGAAATCAATCAAACAAATTTATCATGTCATTTTCAATTTCTAGTAGAAGAAATGATCATGAAAGTGCACATACTTTCTTTCATATAATTCTAACACATTAGAATTTTCCCATATGCAATATTATGATTTTCATTTCAGTAATTATGCAATCAAAAACCTCAACCCTTTAACTATATGGGTGAATGCCAAAATTATGCACCCTCAAGTGAACACGTGCGAATTAGAATTAATTTATTTCCAAATAAAGAACACACATTTTCCCTTAATTTGCAGTAAATTAGCAAAGTAGATCATAAATCACATAATCAATTATCATGCCATAAAATTGATCATAGAATATCTCATAATATTCTACACATCCACAAATAAGAGGCTTAATTAGCAAAGTTTTCACTTTGTACAGAATCACATAAGTCATTCAACTTTTCATGTTGACACCAAGTCAGTTTTTACCATAGTCCTTTAATTAGCCTATACCATTTCCATATATTTAATCATCACAGATTCATTTGTATAATAATTGACCAACTATTATGCAGCCATGCTTTATGAACGGTCACCAATGGCCGTAAACTGATGGAAGGAATAGGCAGATATATTCACATTAACGAATCCACCGTTTCATAAATTAATATACGTGCAAGCATTTGTTCATGCCTTATGGATAGAATATTCAGTTTTGCACAAAAACCCAATCAAAATTCCTTAGGCACAGAACATTTGTTGGATTTAAAAGGTGCCGGCAAATTATCACTGATAAACAAAACTGCCACCTTTACAAATGGTTTAGTTTGCAAAAGAATGAAAAGTCGCCACTTAATCAATTTAATAAACTGCCTTAAAACAATATCCACTTTTCATCTCCATTGGCGGCGAATTTGGACAATTATTCAAACAGAATATAGTATTTTGGACCAAAGAAAATTTAATGGCATATAAATACGGCAATCATTAAATTTGATCATTAATTATTCTAGGGTTATCATATGGCATCATAAATACCAGATGTTACAGGTTATTATCATATAACCTTTGGCCCCAAACATCATCATTATATGAATTTAAAATGTGCCAAAAATAAACTGCCAACATCAAAATTTGGGGACGCTCCGAATGCACACACACGCTGGAAACAAAATGCATTCCACATTTGTGAGCAAAGTTCTGGTCCGTTTTGTCCATGCAAATTATGCACACAGAAAGGTTCAAAAATCATGACCAATTATGCAAATATAGGCAGTCATGCACATTCAACCATAGAACCATCATATATCATTTATTGAATCAAATTATATAGCACTTATCTGGAGTTTGTCCGTTTGCGACAAATCAGATTCAATCTTTTCATTCTTCAATCGGAAACCTTTCTTTTCAAATGTTCCAGATTTCTTTGACAGAATTTGTCATATCAACCAATCCAAAACAAGATCTTGAATCATCAACTTGATCGTCGCCAAAGTGGTTTCATTCTCCATCGCCAAAAATATCGTTTGAGATTGTTGGAAAATTTATGCCCACCGAGAAAATGGAGATGAAAATTAAGGAATAGAAATTCAAGAAGATGGAAATTAATAAGGAAAACAAACCAATATGGAAGGCTCAAACACGAAAATGATTCGTTGTCCTCAAACGATATTTGCCCCTTCTCGTATACAAATTTGGTGCTTAAAAGGTTTTATGGCAAATAGTTCGTAGGATTGATCAAGCCTTGTTGTAGAAAAGCACAAATGATTTTTCCACCCGAATCTTGAAGAACACTTGAAAAACATGAATATGGAGGGAAGAAAGTTTAATTCTTTAATGTGGATTTGTTTATATGTTTTTCACTTACTTGTAATTAATTTTCAATGTCCATTAATCACTTATTTATAGACATGAAACATTTCCACACGAAAAGGTGCCAAAACGAAATGAAAAGCCGCCAAAATCATAATTGAAAAACTGCCAACGGCTATATTCCTTCTTCTATGCGGTCGCATAGAAGGATCCTATGCGACCGCATAGGTTTCACAAAGGCAAGGTCGTTAGGCCCTGTAGGTATCTATGCGGTCGCATAGAAGGATCCTATGCGACCGCATAGGTTTGTATTTTGGCCTCCATTTTTTTTTTTTCACTTCATTCCATCTTTATTTCTTTCCACACACCGGTTCTTATTATTGTTGAACAAATATACAACAGAGTATTATGTAGGGGACAATTTCACCACTGGTCCTCAATCTATTGTTCCATTATTAAATTAATTCCTAACCTTTTGAGTATAACAAATTGATCATTAAGGTTTCATTTCAATTTTACAATCAATCAATTTCCACTAACCGAAGGTGTCCAGATCTTTATTACAGCATCATATTGTCCTCGTATATCTAATTTAAGGGAACTAAGTTATACCAACCTTCATTAGTTTTTAGGCCACTATTTGATTTGACTACAAATTATACTTCCAATAAATTTTAATAAAATTTGATGTGTAGTTAAAAGGTTGACAAAATTTACAAATCCTATAAAATATGTGATTGAAAATGAGTTAGAAAAAATTAAATTTTAAAAAATTGAGCCTAACAAGGGCTTAATTTTTTCGATCAAGTCAATTGGTTGAGTTCAGTTTGAAAATATTGAATTTTACTTCACAGCTTAGATTGTGAGTTAACTTGAAAAGGTGAATGATGGAATTGACAGAAATGGTGCAATCATCAGATTCAAGATTTCAAAGCAAAATACAAAAGAATATATATAATTTTACTGATAATTTGGTGCAATCAACAAGAGGAATGTACATATTACAAATTAATTGATCCAACCCAACATAAAGGAAACATACAGCATCATAAATCAAGCAAGTTCTTCATTCCAATCCACTTGATAATCACCATCAATACATCTGTGTAGGTTCGGAATAATCCTTCATTAACATGGAATGGCATTAACTAAGTCGAATGCAAATGTCTAGAACTAGAAGCGGTCAAGAACCTACTATTGGACATATGGTAGTAGTTGTAGTTAATATGAGTTCCCAGAGCTGCCAAATAAGGAAATTGCCTCACGTTGAGTTTGACAGATAGAATCTGCAAAACCAAGCATAAGATCATCAAAATTATACTCATTCAGTAAGAGCAAAAGCATGACCGAACTCATATCGCTCAAGAATGAAGATATCAAAATGTTTAGAACAAAATATGCTAACAAAACCCCCATAAGATTATTTAAGAAACATTGTCCATAACCACAACACCACAAAAAAACCAGCATCTCCCAATTATCGCCGCCACTAACAAATCTCCAACCGTCCACGAAATAAAACAAACCAAAAAATTCAAAGGGATCATTTACTCACTGTTCTAATCCTTCATCTCTGATAATAAACTGTTGGTGATAAGGTTTTTGATCAGAGATTCTAGTAAGATGACACCTGGTTTGAGAGGGAGGGACGGGAAGGCAATAGATGCAAGAAGTAGAATGATAACTAAGTTTTGTGAGTACATACAAGTATATTCTCTCCATAACAAATGCGCAAACACACTTCAGAGGGTGGACTGTGGAGTACATATGGTATGAGATTACAATGATAAATGAAGACGTAATAAGACTGTACAGTAAATAGATAAAAGACTTCACATGGTTTATCCCACAAAACTAGAGTTGTAGGGGAGTTAGAGGTAGAAACTAAATGAGAGAAGAAAGCGATAAAAATGGTGGAAGATGGATGACAGATAAGATAATGAAACTGACTCAGTCAAATAACGAACAAACTTGTCAAGATATAAGTCGAAAGTGAATGATGGAAATTCTATCTTTAAGAATAGAATATCATGTGATAAAACTGGCCTATTCTAGTTTGCAGAGAGTGGGAGATACCTTTTATTAGAACTTAATATGACAAGGGACGCGAAGGGCATGTTGGGTGTTATCCCCGCACCCCCTCAACTGTTTAAAGAAAAATCTCCTTGTGCACTTACAAAGAACTTTATACGAGTTATCAGAAATTGACAAAAGAATACCCTGAGAAGGAATGCCATGCAGTCATCAAACTGTTTCTCTATCCAGTACACTTCCTTATCACATTTTGCTTTGATTGCAGAAATTGCTCCACCACTGCTTAGATTCCGTTGTACGGAATAGGAATCCAGAGCTAGCCCAAAGATATTGTTTATGCAGCTAGCAATTAAGCCCCACTGCATGCACGAGTCAATCAGCTGATGTTCACCATATTTCACAATGTTAATTCAATGAATGTACAGATCAGCAATAACAAAATTATAAAAGATAAGGATTAGGCGAAGACCAGCTTGTCCGGAACAACAAAACACTGCCGCTGAATTCACAACAAATAGAACTCGTGTACTTCAATGGCTTCATCCAAAGTTTCAGCCACAGTCGTTTGTTCACAGAGCTCACGCCATGCATTATGATATACCTGTTCATAATATCCAGGTTATAGACTGTAACTAGTAGAAGAATTTATCAACTGAAAATTAATAATAAAAATCAATAATTAAAAAAGTGCAGGTTCAATTATTTGTGAGGGCAAAAAAGAAATCCAAAACATTGCCTCATTTGCATGCCTTCAAATACCATGAGCTCTTAATAATCCTAACCAAAATACTCTAGAAGAACAGTTGCAAGTTTCAAATTAGCATGGAAATACATCTGTGGTTGGAACTTCTACACAATCTTAAGAATTGCTTCAAACATTCTTCAAACTGTACCAGAAGCAGCTCCAGTTGCTCAAATCAGTCAAAACATGGAAAGGTAATAAAAACAAATTGAAAAAAGGATGAAAAAAATCAATACTTGATTTCTCCCTCGCCCATCAGGAATTTCTGAGGAGTTTGGTCAGACATCTACATACTTCATGCAAGAATTTTGGTTTTTGATACAGATCACCTTTCAGTTATTTAGGCTCCGGTCATCTTAAAATACTTGATAGAAATTTAAGGAAACAAAAATGAAGGAAAGTCCGCATGAAAGCATACACCAATGTTATTTACTTGTCTGAATTTAGTGTTTTGCACACTGTTTCGTTTTCATGATAATTTCAGATTGCACTTATACAACTTTTATTCAGGTTGTGGATAAAAGATTATGCCCATGTTTGATTTTGATACAAATTGGTGAAATGTGTAGTTGAAAAATTGATAAAAATTGTAGATCTCCTAAAATGTGTGGTTGAAAATGAGTTTTAAGAAATGGATGCCAAACAAGGGCTAAGCATACAAGTTAGAACTCTCAGTCTCGCACTTCAATAAATTGTGGCAAGCCAAACTAAGAAATCAAATCAGAATGAACACTGGAGAAGAAAAACAGTATCATTAACCACTGATGAAATTTACAGTTCAGCACTAAAAGACAGGATACCCAACCATGTTAGTTAAACGACATTACAAAGCATAACAAGCAACTCAAACCAATAATCACACATTTAAAATGTCCAAAAATTCATTACTCGGTCCATGACATATTGATGAAAAGCATCCACAAAATGGAGTTTTTGCTCTAGCAACCAGTGGCTCTTGCAATTAGTTGTTGCAGTGCCTCTATCCTGAAAGGTTCAAAGGGGAAATATCAACTATCTCAGCAATATTGTTTGGTTTTAGATAAAACAAAAATGGATTTACCTTCCACATCCACCTCCGAGCCTTATCCAGCACGAATTTAGCTCTTTTGACCTTCAACAAGAAGATCATAACCTGCAGAATATACAGATAGAATTACCAAGAATAATTAACTATAGCAACTTGAATGCAAAGTAGTCAAAGAGCTACCTGATTATATTTCTTCATTGCTTCCAGGTTAGCAATAAGTTCAAGTGGCCAAGCGATCTATTGCATTGCATTAAGATTTGAGTAAGAAAATCTGCCAAGATGCTTGACACAGTTTGATCTATAACTTTGCTAACAAAAGAAAGAATTAAGAGTGAATAACCCTAGTCCATACCTTGTATGAGAACTTAAGAGAATCAAAGACGTCTATTCCAAAGCTCTGACTACGACCTTTACGGGGAGTTGAGACTGACAGGTTATCATCTTCACTGGAACCAGGATTTTTTGTCATAGACACAACCAACGAATCTGGAGTCCTAAGTAGGACATTATCGGCAGAGTTCCTAATTGACTCCTGAAGTAAACTAAGCAGCATTAATACGCTAGCAGCACTCAACGTCGATAATATCTAGAATAGAATGTCAGAAAAAGTGGAACAGAAAAAATTATTAAATGGCTTCCATGATTTGTTTAAAAGGATTGACAAAACGGTGTGTTGCATGGTCTGATACTCATTGACCTAGTAAACTTCTTAAGAAAAATTAAATAATTCATCAATCCATCAAGTTATCAAAAGGACACTTGACGCTTTTTGGGCTCCATGTTTTCACCAAATAACCATAAAGTCTGAGCAAAGATATGGTTCCCAAGATGCAGCCGGGCCCATAGGCAGCCCCAAAAGTGGGTTGGTCTATTTGAGACCTCTAGTTACAAGAATGGACTATTTTACACTTACAAAAGGTATGTGCGGAATTTCATATATTTCAATGATAAATTCTAAAGATTACAACAATAAATATATAGGAAGTTGTAGAAACTGACGAATCACACAATAATTTTTGTGTGTCTTCTGTTTATTTCATCCCTATGAACATACCTTTATACAATGAAATACACATAAATATGGAAATACAATCTCCTAATCTAAGGAAAGCTAATATCTTTACCTAACTAAGAAAATAACTATATAAGGTACATCGACAATACTAAATTAATTCCTAATTAACCGATTTTCTACACTCCCCCTCAAGTTGGATGGTATATCTTTACCGTGTCCAATTTGCAGATAAATTCATCAAAATTTTATCGAGGTAGGCCTTTGGTTAAGATATCTGCTATATGCTCCATTGTAAAGATGTAGGTCATACATATTACTCCATCTTCTACATTTTCTTTAATGAAGTGTCTATCCATTTCAACATGTTTGGTCCGATCATGTTGTCTGGATTAAGTGAGATATTGATTGTTGCCTTACTGTCACAGTATAGTTTAATTGGGAGTTTTACATTGACCTGTATTTTTTTCAAGAGTTTCTTTAACTACAATCCTTCACATATTCCTAGTGCTACTACTCTAAATTCAACTTCAGCACTACTTCTTGCTATAACATTTTATTTTTTGCTTCTTCAAGTTACCAAATTTTCCCATACATAGGTACAGTATCCAGTTGTTGATCTCCTATCTCCTGTAGAACCAGCCCAATCAGCATCAATAAGCACGTCTGTTTCTTTCCTCTCATTTTTTTTTAAGAATAGCCCTTTCCCCGAGGAACCTTTTAGATATCTGAGTATTTTAAATACTGCTTCCATATGAGCTTCTTTTGGTGAGTGCATATGTTGACTTACCACACTTACTACGAAGACAATGTTTGGCCTAGTGTGAGACAAGTATATTAACTTCCCAACTAATCGCTAATATCTTTCTTTCTCAACAGATTTTCCAGTATCTTCTGCCCTTCTTCATATGTCAACTGATGTGTCACTTGGTTTACATCCAAGCATTCCTGTTTCAGATAATAGGTCATGAATGTATTTTCATTGCGAAACACTAATGCCCTTCCTTGACCTTGCAATTTCCATTCTCAAAAAATATTGCATCTTTCCTAGGTCTTTCACCTCAAATTCAGTTGCCAGGTGTTTCTTCAGTCTTTCTACCATTACGTTGTCGCCGGTTAAGATTATATCATCAACATATACAATTAAAATTGTTTTCATTCGGGCTTTTCGATTGTTAAAAGAACATGGTATGATCTGACTGTCCTTATTGGTATCCTTGTCTCCTCAACACTTTGGCAAATCGATCAAACCACGCCCTTGGTGATTGTTTAAGACCACACAGTGACCTTTTTAGTTTGCAGACCTGATTTTCTCCTTGTAGGTAGAAGTTTTGTGGTAGAGTCATGAACACTTCTTCTTCCAATTTTCCATTTAAAAATGCATTTTTGATATCGAGTTGCTGAAATGGCCAATCCAAGTTGGCTACTAGAGATAAGAAAACACGTATTGTATTGAGTTTTGCCACATGTACAAATGTTTTTATATAATCTATACCATAGGTTTGTGTGTAACCTTTTGTCACAAGACAAGCTTTGTATCTTTCTATTGTTCCATCAGCTTTGTATTTTACATTGAATACTCATTTGCATCCCACAAGTTTTTTGCTTTTTGGTAGATTGATAAGCCTCCAACTCAGTATACATATTCTAGAAGGAACAAGAGGAAAGGCAGTAACTAATTTTGTTAGATAGGGGGGTGTAAGGTGGCCAAAAATCTATTACAGGAGCCTATAAATAGAATAAGAAGGATAGATGAGCATATCAAGAATTCAATGAGTGGGTCAGTGTAGGGAGTCTCAGTCCTCTCAATCGGTCTCTTGTTCTTTTCCTTTACATTTCCTTGTAATTCCAGTTCTAGAAATCAATTCAGCATTTCCTTTCATTTCCTGTGTTATTTTCTCGTTTTCCTTGACACTTGGTAATTTTTACAGGTTGGAACCTATCAAACTGGTATCAGAGCCAGGTTTCATTTTTTTGTAGAGCTTGCATTTCTTCCATCACTACCTTTTTTCCATTCTAGGATCTCCAAGGCTTCCTGAATGTCTTTTGGAACTGCTGTACTATCAAGGTTAGCTGTAAAAGTACGAAATCTTGTGGATAAAGCATTATATGATATAAATTTTGACATAAGGTAAAGAGTACAAGACCGAATTTGTTTCCTGAGTGCAATGGGGAGGTTGATATCAGAATATTCAAGTTCATGAGGATCCGGAACTATCATCGAGTCCAACTCTCTTAGTACTTCATATGTGGGGTTCTCCTTTGTTTTTTACTTCCTTAAGTAAACTAGAATCTCCTTGTCTTTTTGTTTTTCTACGTCTCCCCCTGAGTTTAAATCATGTTCTATATGTGGCGTATTAGGCATTGATGGTGTGATTGAATTTGAATTTAGGGTATCTTCAGGAGGAGAAAGATCAAAATCCAAGAACCGATATTCATTCAAATTCTCCCCCTGAAGAGAGGGCCTTTGAAAGTAAGGAATTTTTTCAAAAAAAGTGACATCAAGGCTTACAAATGTTCTTTTTGTAACAGAATCATAGCATTTGTATCCTTTTTGTGTGGTGGAGTATCCAATGAATACACATTTAACAGCACGAGGGTCTAGTTTATTCCGATTGTGAGCATGTATATGGACGAATGCTGTACACCTAAATACTTTAAGAGGCAGATTAGAGTATAGGTGTAAGGTAAGAAAGAATTTTTGAAATTTTTGAAGGGGTGATTCAAAGTTAAGTGTTCGACTAGGTATTTGGTTGATAAGGTAGGTAGATGTTAGAATAGCATCTCCCCAATATGAGGTTGGTATTTTTATGGTGAACATTAAGGCACGTACAACTTCAAGGAGGTGTCTATTTTTCCATTCTGCAATTCCATTTTGTTAAGGCGTGTCGACACAGGAGCTTTGATGGACTAATTCATGTTTTAGTAGGAAATCCTCTAAATTGGAGTTGAAGTATTCAGTGCCATTATCCGTGCGGAGAATTTGAATTTTGGTTTGAAATTGTGTTTGTATCATCGAGTGAAATTCAATGAAGACGGACCGAGCATCGATTTTTTCTTTTAGCATATAGATCCAACAAAGACGAGTATGGTCATCGATAAATATAACAAACCATTTTGTATGAGTGCAATTGGGGATTTGTGAAGGTCCCCATAAGTCGCTGTGAATTATGGTAAATGGTTTAGATGGTTTATACAAAGATTTTGGAAATACACTTCGTTGATGTTTTGCTAGTTCACAGATTTCACATTGAAGATCAAATAAAGTTTTATTCGAATAAATAGATGGGAGTACATGTTTTAGGTATTACATACTGGGATGACTTATTCGATAATGCATAATAAAATTTCACTATCCCTATAGGCATATGCAAAATCACAAATTGCAATTTGACATGGCTTACTCAGATCAGCTTCCTCAAAGTAATATAGCTCTGCATACTCTTTAACACCGCTAATCGTCTTCCTCGACGATAGATCCTGAAAGACACAATAAGATGAAAAAAATTTAGTTGACCAATTGGATGTCTTTATCAACTGGCTAGCAGATAACAAATTACGAGATAATTTGGGACATAAAGGACAGAGTTTAGAATTATAGATAGAGATTTGGATACTCCCTTTTCCTACGACATTTGAGAGGGACCCATCTGCAATTTTGACTTTAATATTACCAGCATATGGTGTGTATATGGCTAAGGTCAAGTTCTTGCCACAAGATTGTCATCTCCAGGTAGTAATCTGTGATTTCTCTTTCTCCTTGTTTAGTCTGCCACAGTCGAGTCTTAATCTCGAAGATTTGTGATGCGTTTTCTCCATCTGAATGCGTTTATTGTACGATCACTCAGACTTCCTTCGCCGTTAGTAAAAATAGGAAAGTTTTACCTATGGATGGGGTCATCGAATTGACGAACCAGGCTCTTATCATAGCATTCTCCGATTTCCATTTTTGGAACAGGGTCGCCTCTAACGGTTTCTTGGTGTCACCAGTGAGATAACCCAATTTTCCTTTGCCTTCAACTATCAGTTTGATCGATTGAGTCCACTCTCGAAAGTTCCTTCCATTCAATTTTTCGACAATGATTTGAAAGGAAGAATTTTCGGGGTTATTGGAGCCCATAGAGGAGACGGCCTCTGTCTCGGTTTGGAACACTTCTCCGGCCGATTCTTTACTGTTTTCTGTCACGGAGTGCTTGGATAATTGACACCTAGCTCTGATACCATGCAAAAACTGACAAATCACACAATAATTTGTGTGTCTTGTGTTTATTTCATCCCTATGAACATACCTTTATACAACCAGATACACATAAATATGGAAATACAATCTCCTAATCTAAGGAAAGCTAATATCTTTACCTAACTAAAAACATATATAAGGTACATCAATCATACTAAATTAATTCCTAATTAACCGGTTTTCTACAAAAGTAAACAAGACAACTTCCTAAATTTCTCCTCTAAATATAGCCCAACATGTCTCCTCTAATTATACTAAAGAGATCAACTATACAATAAATGAAAAACAGTAAATTACAGGCATTTTCCACAGTTTGACCTGGTAAGAACTGGAAAGCTACAAGACCTAGTAATTCAGGGTTTAATTGCTAATTTGCACCTGCGATATTGTGTTCAACTTAAAATCGTCATCCAAGGATTCCCCTTTGTCTAACTTAGTGAAAATCACTGTCAAGAAATCAAGGTTGCTGTCCTGTGAGACGAGATCAAAATCTCATTTATAAAAGTCTGGACTGCTTGGATCAGATCATACCAGATCCTAATAAATATATGGCACGTAACACGTCCAGCTCATCTAACAATCTCCAATAATGCAGTAATTTTGACAACATATTCTCCCCAATATGATCAGTCTGCAAGTTTAAAATGCAAGAACCTGTAGCATATTATTACCTCAAAGGTGTGTATAACTAAAGCACTGTGAGTTACATTATTCATCACCTACCTGCTTTTTGATATAGCTGATAAGGCATTCCTGAAGAATTACAGCAGGAAGAACGCGTGCTTTTTGGTTCAGTGCCGTGGATCAAGCTGAGGATTCTCGATGGAAGGGTGCTATTATTCTGGAATGGTAAAACCTCTAACATATGCATGTCCTCCTGTTACGTACTCGAGAGGAAGTTTCAAGCTCTGGGAAATGCTATACAAGCTACAATCACATATCAATTAAGTGAACTCTCAAACACAGTACCTGGAATAATGGAAGAAGAGCTGGAAAGGGAAGCAACAATTTGAGCATTTCTCTATCTTCCACATTACCTTCAAATTCACCAAACTGAAAGCCAGAAGTGTAATCTGTACTATTGTGTGCTGATCCAGTTCCGCAATTTTCACCAAAGATTGCCTGCCTAAGACCCTCGTCGTTTAAAGGAGGAAGTTGAAAGTTTTAAGATATGTTCAATGCACTCCGAGCATCCCTATTCTCGTGAAGAAACTTTAGACAGACAGTAATAGCTGGATTTTCAGGACAAAATGTCTGGGGCAGTTCATCTATTTCATCTGAAGTTAGTTTCACTCCCTTCACAATTAAGGAATTTAATGGATTTCTTTGTGCATATCCTGAACTCATATCTCTTTTCTGGGCCAATCTATCAGTCAATAACTTATGCCAGGCCTTATTTGAGCTTGTTACAGCAGGTAAAGTCCCATCTCTCTCTTCTAGCCTTTGTATTTCCTCAACGAACCCAAATGAAGAATCAAGTCTGTTATCATTCCACAGGTACCCAGAGATGTGTTCGCCATCGGCAATAAGAGCTACTAATGACACGACCTCTGACAAAGTTAAACCAGTTAAACTAGCTTCATTCTCAAGGTTGGTGGCAGGAGCCGTTAAAAGAGGTGTCATAGGAGCATGCTGGATCAGCTGCAGTGATTTTCCAGCAGAAATAATTGCCTTTGCTGTATCCTTCATGAAGAATGGACAAAGTTGAAAAGTATTTTCATTTGACTCTTTTTCTTTGGTAACACCAGGAAGAGAAATGGATTCTCTACCACCAAAATTCCTTTTCTCTTTTGTTGAAGGTAGAAGATCGGTGGCAAATTTCAGAAAGTGAACTTTTTGAGAGATAGCTGATCTTGGCAGATAGCTTTTCTCCCAAAATTCAGCCTCATCTATTGCAATTTCTTCGTTAGCATAAAAGAACATCTGCAGAAAGGTGCAATGAGTTACTAAAGACAATTGCTGCCATAGGAAATATACGAAAATAAACAGTTGCAAAAAACCGCTCCCTTAATAGAAATGAGAAATCTTCAAAATATTGGGTCTGTCTTCCATAAAAATTAATTAATAACAGAGCAATGCCAGTTGTAAATATGTTTAGTGAATACGCCCACAATGCTGCTTGCGGGGGAAAAAAATCATGAATACATGCGAAATGACAAAAGGAAGGCAAATATAAAAAAATAGATACTGTAGCATGTGTAACAAGGATACAGTGCAAAATATAAGGAAGAGAATTTATTTTGCATATCAAACGTAAGAAAAAATCCCATGAATATGGAGCTCTCATAATTTCACTCCTTTGAGTGAAAAGATAGACAGCTAAGGAGGGAAGGAGACATCAAAAAAGAGACATTCAGGAATTCTATGAACTTCCCAATTTCCTTATCTACATGAAAACTTGAAATTATAATGGAAAAACTGACTTGCAGTTTAAAGAACTAAAGTTGATTTGGAATTTAAACAACTAAAATTCATTATAGGCAAAACTTTCAATCATGTCATATGCATAATAGCTTATCACTCAGAGCAATGAACTGTATTAGCTCACGACAATTAATGCTAAAAACTTCATTTTGGCAAATTTCGAATGACCAGTGATTAATTTAATCCAAGAATCTACAATAATAATCCACTTTTTCACATAAAATTTCAACCATCAGCCAGGTTTCTTCAAGCATGATTATGTATCATCTTATCCAGAACCCCAACCACCATAGTTTCTACTATAAGAACACATAAGAATAGAAATCGAAATGCTTTGGAAGCACGCAGAGGTAAATTAATTGAAATAGAACCATCTTCAAATTTGATGCATATCATAGAATTTGCGTTTCTCAAAGACAGAAAAAACCATCACAGATAGTGTTCTACAAAGCAGAAGGACCAGAAAGAAAAATACAAATTACAGGTAAGAGACAGATGTTGCATGGCAATCTGAATTATCACAGCTCTGGGACAGTCAAGATGCAGCTGCCTACAGATATACACAACTGGATATCTATGGTTGAAGGGTTTTTTATTAAGAAATATTGATGGTACTGTTGCAAAATGCAACATAAAATACCGAACTTCAAGAATGAAACTGCCATGTAGAAAAGATAAGCACAATTTACCCTCACATAAATAAAACAAAGTAAGAGAAATATGTATCACAGTATTATAATTCCATTCCATCATAGAAATATACATTTACGTGAGTTATAAATTTCTAAAATTTTTAAGACAGATAGTTAAAATGGAGTTCACTAAGGGTGGGTTCGATTACATTTATTTTCTATGGAAAATATCAGTTTTCCATCCAAATTTCTACTTGGAGTGTTTGATTGCTATTTTTTTCCATGGAAAACGTTTTCCAACTTTTGAAAATATGCCTAATTTTCCTTGTTTTTAAGGAAAACATTTTCCTTGGGTAGAGGTGGTTTTTATTTTCTTTTCTAGATGATATTTTCCATATCAATCATACACGCTCTAAGTTCTTCAATCTGAACATATGTGCATCCATAATTAGAAAATCCAGGGTCACTTACTGAAGATTAAACACTAATAAGTATCAAACTGAACCTAAAATTACATTATCTAAATGGGGACTTCATGTAAAATCCAGTTTTCAAATTACTACGCGTAAGAGATTGCACATAACTCTCTAATCAAAAAGAAATACCTCCTTAAAAGGATCATCAAGGGTTCCTTCAAAAAGCCATGAATCAAGACCCTCAATATATGGCAAAAGACTCCCAACAAGTATATAAAGTAGCATCACATATCTATCCTCCTGAAAATGACGTATAGTTCTTATTTAAACCTTTTGATCAAATATAAATAAAAAGAGTACAACATCTCAAGCAACTGATAGATTTCAACCTCACCCCCTTGCAAGAGACAAACTTCATTAAGCTCCACATAGAGATGGTTAATAATATGAACAGCAATTTCTGCAGCCGAGATACAGTGATCAAGTTCAAAATAGTATTGTGGAATGGCCCCGTGCACTATTTGAAACAAATAGTCAGCTTCTGAGCAAAGACTGGGAGAGAGATCATCCGTTTAGGACTCACAAATTTCTTAAACAAATTGTTGGCTAATCCTATCAAATGCAGAATATTCAAACACATAAAAAAACGAAGTATGAAAAATGGGCAACAAGAATACAACAGATTTATTACTTCAGTCGATAGATTAACTACAAACATGGCCCTTCTGTTGTTGACAGCTGAAGATTCAAAACAATGTCGACCAGAATCTTATCTATACAAGTATAATTTAAGAGAATGATGAGTAAAGGAGTAACCCAGCAGCATAGTCCATCAGGTTATACCTAAAATCGCCATTTCATAACCACAATTAGACATTTTCAGAAATAGATAAAATTAGCATCTTTGTCACTTCAGACTTATAAATGTATATGCAATTATTCAAGCACCAAACACCAAATTAAATTCCTCCAAATAAGCATACAACCTTGACAAAGAACTTGACAGCTCCAATAAGGTCGGAGTAGCTTTAACATCAGAGCTATTTATCTTCACTTCTTCTTTCAAAGAAATATCCCAAATCCTCTGCTCCAAAATAATATTAAGAAAAATAAAGAGACTATAAACATTTCAAATATGAGAACAGGAATCCAAAAAAGAAGGAAAAGAGTTTATCAAACAGAAATTGCATAGTAAAAGACACCCACTCTAAGCCATGTAGAAACAGCACAAGCAAATGCTCTCAAAGTAGGCGGAGGCAATCTCTTAGATTTCTCTATTTTGTTTACAACAATCTCTACCAATTTTAAACTTGTTGCGGCATATGTAAACTGATGAAGAACACCATACAAACTTGTCTGGGAAAGATGAGTCAGGTATATTCCACTTTTAACACGAAAACAATGTCCATTATCGTCCCAATAGAACAGGGAACTCGACAGACCTTGTATCATTTGCAACACTCCTCGCATCTTAAACAACGGAAAAGAAGTAAATAAATAACATAAATCCCACTAAAAAAAAACTATTCAGTAAGAAATACAATAGTCAAAAATGATAACAAAATTATGCACCAGGTCAGGTCAATTTCACTTGTCCATAAAGAGGAGACTGGAGTTGCAAAAATGTATGCCGCCCTCGCTGAAGGAACTATGGATTCTAGTCATCCCACTTTCCAAGACTTCCATTTTTACCCGCGTCATCGATAGTTGAAGAAATTCTCAGTAAAAAATACTCACATTAACAATTTATCAAACACTTCTCGGGCAATGTATATAAACCAATATAGCAAATCTGCAAAAATGTAGCATCAAACTTGGAAGTCGATCTAGTATAACAGAAGTATTCTTTCAGATTTGTAGTGAAGAATTATCGATTACATAAAGTTTGAATTTAAAAGTTGCGGGTTTTTTTTTTTTTTTCCTGTTTAAGGGCTTGGCCCAGTACAACACCACTAAATCGGACCTTGGGCCTGGTGGCCCGTGTAGTCCAAGTCTAACACAGGTCTCGTTTATGAGGAAATTACAATATTCCCGATATTTAAAGATGTGAGTGTAAAAATCAAGTGCAAATATTTTTTAATCAGAAATCATGTATCATTTATACCCACACTACAACAAACCATACTCATTTTTTCATATCCTCAGATTTTTCACTTCTCGCCTCCCTTCGTCTCCCTCTCCCTCTCCCTCTCCCGCTCCCACTCCCTCTCCCTCTCTCAACCCTTTCTCTTCCTCAAACCTCCATCATCGTTGAAGGGCACCATCGTCGGAGACGTGAGAGTCGAGCGATGGCATAGTTGCTGTGATGCGGTGCCCTTGCAGCCGGTGTTGTGAGCAATCTGGCCGGTCGAAATCGTCACTTGTCGATTTGAGCACCGCGGAGTCAGCGCTCACAGCGACGTCATCGTGGCTATGCTGTGCGACCAGCTAGTCGACGGTGATGCAATAGTAGCTCGATGCGCAGAGGTGTGTAAAAGCCGGTTTGTTGGTGCGGTGTGAGTGGAAGCCAGTTTGTGTTGGTGGCGTGTAATTTGAGTTATATGTTTGTGGAAGTTGATTTTGTTGGTGCTATGTGGGTGTTGTGGTGTGATGCAGTGGGGTGATGTTCGTATTTTTTGCGACGACAGTGTTGGTGGTGGATTTGGAGGCAGCGATGGTGTGGTTCAGAGTCTTCAAATAGCGATGGTGGTTTTTTTTTTGTGTTTGGTGGTGGCGGTGGATCTGGTTGCGTTGATTTTGTTAATGTTGGTGTTGGCAATGGCTGGGGTGATGGTGGTTACAAGTGACGGTGGTGGCAGTGGAGTTGGTGGTGATCGGCTATTTGACCTGTGACCTTAAAATTCGACCATTTGTGACTAAAAAAAGTAATATGTGACTATCAAAATTGAAAATATGTGACCTGTGACTATAAATTTTTGGGTGGTGATGTGTTTGGTTGGCGATGGATTTGGATGGTGTCTTGTGCGATGACGGTGTCTTATTTGGTGGTGGACTCTGTACAGCGTGGATGTGGGTGCGATTATGGCGTTTGTGGTTGGCTTTCTTGGTCAGTGTTTTGTTGGAGGTTGTGGCGGTGTGGTGAAGGACACGGTAGCAGTTTTTGTTGGTGATTTGGTTTAGGCGGCGATTGCGTGGTTCAAACTTGGTTCAGGCAGCGATGGTGTGGTTCAGATAGCAATGATGGTGGGTTTGGTGGTGGAGTACTTGTGACCATGTACTGAGGTGGATCGAGATCGGTGTTTGGTGTCTGTGATCGACAATTAATCTGTGACCTTGAAATTCGATCATTTTATGAATAAAAGATAAATTGTGACCATCAAATTCAAAAATACGTGACCTGTGACCTATAATATTTTGAATTTATAACCATTTGTGACCTATAATTGTGACTTATGATCTATAATTTTTTATATCTGTGACCAATGACATAAATTGTGACCTATAAAATTGATGGATAAATTGTGATTTGTGACCACGAAATAATCTGTGACCTATCAAAGTTTTGATTCGTGACCTCGAAATAATTTGTAACCAATTAATTTGAAGATATGTGACCAAGAAATAAATCTGTCACCTATAAATGTGTACATGTGATCATTAATTGTATAATTGTAATTTTATTATATTTGATTAATAAATATTTTTAATTAATTAGATAAAAATCTGATTTTTGCATTAGTTAAACTTTAAACATGGTTTTTGAACTGTGCATAGTTAATACATGGTTTATGAAATTTTTCCCTCGTTTATTAATAGATAACTAATCCCCTTAAAAATAATAATAATAATAAATTAATTAATTAAAAAAATCATTTTTTTCTTAACTCATTTTCAACAGCACATTCTTTCAATAAAATGATTTTACACGTAAATTTAAAAAAATTTCCTACTTTTAACCACATATCCAAAATCACTATTACAAAATTCATTTTACCCAAAAATGACTCTCAAACAAGAGCTAAAACAGTTCAACTCATTTTACATCTCTACGTAAGGTTGAACAAAAAAATTATAAAATTGAAAAATCATCAATTTTAAACCATTAGTCAAGAAGAGGTACACGTTTTCGTATCCATGTTTTGTGGGATTGAGGATGAAATCTAATAGGGAATGCACTTGCAGTTAAGACAATAAAAACCATCAATTGAAAGCTGTTAGATTAGATTCATATAGACCTATCAACGTTTCGATTTTGATATGAAGAAATGATTTAGTTTGAGTTTCAATACTTTGAAATCAAACCAAATCATTTATGGAATTTAAAAAAAAAAAATCCTATTTTGTATAAAAAAAAAATAATAATAATTTTTGTTTAGAAATATGATTCATTAGCTTAGCTCCATTAAAATCCATTACTCGCAATATGATCCAAACAGCTGGGCTACTCGTGAGTAAAATGAGGCTTAAGTTGTATTAATATAGTTGAATTTTGATATTTGGATTTTTTAAAATTGAGCTTTGTTAATTGTTATGGTTAGACTTTATAATATCTATTTTTTTAAACTTGTATAATTTTAGTATATTTTAACATTTTTCGTGTTGCATTGAGGCTTTAGCTTAATATTTATGTTTTAGATTGTTTTAAAAGCGATACTTTTATGTCTTTGAGTAAATTGTGGTTTGAAATTAAATCAGATCAAACTCATGAAATGATTTGGTTTGAAAATTAAAATGATTTGATCCGAAAGTAAGGGAAAAAAATCGTCCAAATCTAATCTAGTTCATCCTACCTCCGGGTAAGATTGGGGTATGTAAGCCATTTGTTTGCACCTTTTTATGGTGCAATAGATGCTATTCATGAAAATCAAAAGAATTATATTCCAAAATTACCGATAAACACAATATTTAAAACAAACATAAACAATTCACTAAATTAAATTACAATAAATGAAAATTTCTTCTTTTTATTAATAATGAGTTTAATTCAATGCCACGCTTTTACATATCCCTCTTGTCATCGTTCTGCAGGCTCTCACCTTGCAACTCCACAGCAGATTCATCCCTTACACTTCCACCATTTCTTCCCTTGAATATGCATGCAACCAATAAATAAACCAAGAAATTAACTCCATTAATCCCTGTCAAAATCCAGTAGAAATATTCAAGTTTACTTTTGTTAAGATCATCCCTAAGCCACCCTTTTTCGTCACCACCTGTTGCAGCTTCAATAATCTTAACAATGGCGGTACTTAGCCAGCTCCCAATCCCTATTTCACTTAAGAACAATGCACTGCTAATGCTTCGTGTTCCGTCTGTCGACTCGTCGTAGAAAAATTCCAGCTGCCCTACATAGGTGAACACTTCTGCTGTCCCTATAAGAAAACACTGAGGAAACAACCAGAAAACACTCAAACTTGAAGGGTTGGAATGATTTCGACGCATTTTTTCCACGAATGCGGCTGATAACAAGGCAAATACTGATACGAATAGGCCAACTCCCATGCGTTGTAAAGAAGTAATTCCTCGAGGGTGGCCTGTTTTAGAACGGAGATATGGGACGATGAGTTTTTCATAGACGGGGACTAGAATTAGGGCGTTGATGACGCTGAAAACCGGGACTGATCCTGATGGGATTTCGAAGTGGGGGCCGAGTTTTCTGTCCATTCTGGCGGCCTGGCTTAAGAAAAATGTTGAGAGCTGCGCGAAAGAGATGGAGAGAGCAATGGTTGATACCCATATAGGTAAAATTCTAATGAAAGATTTGAATTCTTCCACTTGTGTCACAGTACATAGCCTCCAGCGGTTCTTTCTGTTGCCTTCTATGTCTCTTAAAATAGCCGCTTTATCAAGAAACCTACATTCATGGCACGATTTGTAAGCTTTAATAGTGCAATTTTTCCTATTTTTATCAACCATAGAATATGACAAACAAGAACTATAAGCATAATAATATCTTGAAGTAAAATAAGAAACTAGTTACCTGTATTGTTCAGTATGAGCAAGCTTTCGAGCACCAAAAATATCAGATTCTCTAGTGCTAACCTCATAAAGATCACCCCCATGTCCCACTTCAACTCCTTTGTAATGATTCCTCAAAGAAGCTACAATAACTTGGAAGAACCTAGTAAAAGCACTTCCTGTCGGCTCCTGGTATCGATACTTAGGATAACCAGCAGCCAATATAAGAACTGAACAAAACATTGCCACTGTTGGAATTGCAAATCCCCATGTCCATCCAAACTGAACTTGTATGTATACCAAAAGGGTTATGCCCAAAAGGGCTCCCATGTTAATGGCAAAGAAAAACCAGTTGAAAAATGCATATTTCTTTACAACTTCCTTCTCATCCGATATGTCGAACTGGTCTGCCCCGAAGCAGGAGACGCATGGCTTGATGCCGCCCGTGCCGAGGGCTATAAGAGCCAGTGCACAGTAGAGGAAAGCTGTTTGGGAAGTGGTTGCTGGGTTGCATGGTTTCTTGGTGCATTTTGGGGGGTGGAGGCTGTCTATGGATGCTGAAAGTGTCAACAGTACCATTCCCTGATACAATAAAAGCAGCTAACACTCAGAGATTTGCCTTTAGAAGATGTGACACGTTTATCTATTCAAATTTAGTCTTCAATGGACTATTCACGTGACACCAATTTCGATTTTTTTTATTTTTTTTTTCAAATTTTAGATAGGTTTTAAAAGGTTCTCAAGAAATTTGAATTAGCACCTTCAAGAAACAAATTAATTGGCATTTGAAATTTATTTCCCACAAAAATAAATTAAAAAGAAAGGTTGGTTCTTAGTTATTACCACCGAATATATGCAAGAGAAAACAATGATGGTTCGGAATCGGCCCAAGTAAGCATCAGCAAGAAAAGCTCCCAGTAATGTAAGAACATAGGCTGCTCCAATCCAATCAGTAACATGAGTGGCAGCATTTGGCAGAGTTTGATGCATTTCACGTACGAGGTAAGCCACCATGTTCACAGCTATTGCAAAGAATGCCAATCTCTCAGCCACCTCATTCACTGCCAAGAGAAATTATAATTTTTCTTCGTATTATTGTAAGTCGTCTTCCATATAAAATAATGTTAATCTAATACTAGGAACTAATGATGTCTCAAAACGTGCCGGCCGTACAGTTCCAGGCAGTCGGAATTGGCAAAAGCCTCGATGAGCAAGGCCAGGCCCAGGTCTAGGGGCTAATAGCCTGCTTCGCCTATATTCATGCGTATTAAATGGTAAATCTCATATCGAATAAAGTTGAAATAAATATACAACATTTATAAGGGTTTAAATTACTTATCTTATTAAGATTGACATCTTAAAATCAAACATAAGTCTTCATATGGTAT